>NC_056729.1:1676605278-1676734422 GCF_019279795.1 Protopterus annectens
GGACAACAGTAACAGTGTTAAGAATTTTTTTTTTATATTTAGTAGGTATAGAAACAGAAATTGAAGTATTTAAGTAGAACTACTTAAACAGAAGATGCAGAATATTGATTGTAATATCAATTGTAAAAACATTTCCATAGGGGAATTAGCGACAGAACAAAGGGCAAAATATCAGGAAGAAAGGCTATAAAAGCAACTGATAAGGGTTTGATAGCAGAGAAAAAAATATATACCTTAGAAGAGAAAAATAAAAATTTAAATTAACTTATCTGAAATGAAACTCGAGAGTATGGCTAGACCACTTCTTTTCGCTGGAGCAGCAAATGAGCTCTGAGGTAATTGGGGTCGGTGCTTTGCGGGTAAGGGAGAAGCTCAAGGGTTACTGGTTGCCTTGATCTTTAGCAATGGCAGAGTCTGATCCCACAGATCAGATCCAAACCCATCAGTTGAGGACAGAATGAAAACTGACAGATTAATCAATAATGACACAGGAAACCTCCAGACACAGGACCCAACTCAATTTGGTTTCATCAAAGGCAGGTCACGTCTACTCAACCTGACAGACTTCCTTGAGAAGGTCATCAAAGCAACGGATGGGGGCAAAATGGTTCACACTGCCTACCTTGACTGGGCAAGGCATTTGATACAATGCTGCAGTCATTGTTGACAAACTCAAGAGATTAAGTATAAACCCTTATGTCACCAGGCGGACAGCCAGCTGGCTCACAGACAGAACCCAGAAAGTTATCATTGGGGAGTCCACCTCTACAAACAGGCAAGTCACAAGAGGAGTGCATCAGGGATCGGACTTTTTTGATAGTTACCTCTCTGAAGTCAAGGTCAATGTCAATGGCGTCTGGCTGACTAAATTTACAGATTACTACAAATTAGGAGCAGTCAGAAAATCCCTCACAGACACAAATGCTCTTCAAGGGCTGATGCAGAACAGTAACTGGTGTCAGAGTCCAGGACTAAAACTAAACGCCAAGAAGCGCATAACACTATCCTTTGGGAAGTTATCCACCCGCTGTAACTATCTCATTGACAACACACCCTTAACAGCTGACCCAGTAGTCAGGGACACAGACAGTAATCTAGCATTTGACCATCATGGGTCTACAATAGTGAGGAAACATTTTATGTTGTGCAACATATAAACAAATGTATGGCATCTAGGTCCAAAGAGGTCATTGTTCCACTATATTGAGCATTCATATGCCACCTTTCATATGTACCTAACCAGGCACACTCAATAACTGGAATGGCCACAGAGGTTCTTCACTTGTAGAATACGGGGTGTAAATACCATGTCCTATGCAGATCACTTCAAGGTCCTATCCCTGTATTCTGTCTTTTACAGGCTGTTGAGGGGAGATCTATGTATAGCATACAAGGCATTATCAGACTGCACTTTGATGGACCTCCTGAATGTCTGCAAAACAAAGACTACCAGAAAGTACAGTTGTGTGCACTTACCATAAATGTAGATGTTAGAGTGTATTCACTGTTACAGTCATCACATTTGGATTACCTGCTTGCAGTAGCGCTCAGTCGGTCTGATTATCAAAGTCTTGGGTCCTGCGTCGGATGCTCTCATATCCTCCTTGACGTCAGGTAGTCAGGGGTATAAAGCATGCAGCCAATGCCATTCATTACATCAGGTTTTTCTTGCCCCAGATATCAGGTGCCCCCATAATGGGAAGCAATTATATATGTATACAAGGTTACACCTCCAACAAAAAAGCAAATACACCCAAAAAGCTTTAATCATAGTAAACAAGAATAGAGGTATAGCCAAAAGAAGTCAGGGGCTGGAGGGAGGGTAAACAGGACTGCAACAGTGAATACACTGGAACGTCTACATTTATGATAAGTGTACACAACTGCACTTTCTGGTAGTCTTTGTTTTGCAGACATGCAGGAGGTCCATCAAGGTGTGTATGTTCTTCGTGTTTCACAGTTGCAGTCATCACATTTGGGTAGATTCCCAAAGCTAAGGATGGGAGGAGGAAATTAGATAGCATTAGGACCAGCTATAAGGCCTGCCCTGCAAGACTGCAGTGGCAAAGCCAACTCTGGATTTAGAGAAAATTGGCAAATGGTAATGCTTGGTGAAGACATGTACAGAACTCCAGGTAGCAGCTTCTAGGATGTCCCTGGTAGGGACACCTCTGAGAAAGGCTGTGGAGGTAGATGCAGCCCTGGTTGAATGTGGTCTTATCCCCTATGGGATAGGTTTTCCATGGTGCTTATAGCAGAAATGAATGCAATGGCCTACCCATTTAGAAATGGTTTGTTTTAAAACGGCCTTCCCCTCTGCCCCTGCAACGACTGCAGCCAGCAGCTGTTCAGATTTCACGAGAGGCTTAGTCATGTTCAAGTAAAATCTAAGTTGTCTGTGCACGTCTAAGGAGTGCAGTATACATTCCCCTTTGTTCTGTAGATTAGAAAAAAAAGGTTGGCAAATGAATGGACTGATTAAGAGCCACACTGGATACCACCTTGGGCAAGAAGGAGGGGATTGGTCCTGAGGGACACCCTGTTTGCATGAAAGATGATAAAAGGCTCCACTGCCATATGGGCCTGTAATTCAGACACCCTTCTTGCTGAAGTGATGGCTAAAAGGAAGGATGTTTTCCAAAAGGAATTTCAGCTCTCCATTTGCAGATGGCTCAAAAGGAGGTAGAGTGAGTTTTTCTAATACAAAGTTAAGGTCCCAGGCTGGAGTTGGGGCTCTCCTGGGTGGTCTTAAGTTTTGGCCCTGCTTGAGTAGTGGATGAGAGAAGAGGGGTGGCTCTGTGTTGTAATGAGCTGAAATGGCTGAGGCATGAATTTTGACGGAGGAAAAGAAAAGATCCTTGTGAAGCATTTCAGTTAAATATTCAAAAATCAGAGGTAAATTGAGCGCTGCTGTGTCCATCTCCTGAATTTGGTTCCAGGAACAGAATTTTTTTCCATTTTTCAGCATAAGATTTTCTAGTACTAGGCCTCCTTGCCTCCAGAATGACATCCAACACTTGCTTTCTGAGGGATGGTAATGGAGAGATCAGGTAATTAGCCAGGCTGCCAGGTTCAGGGTTTGAAGCTGAGGGTGCAGAATCTAGCCCTCCTGCTGGGACAGCAGGGTAGGGGTCTGAGGCAGGTCTCATGGTGCCAGAAGTGACACACTGTGCAAGAGGGGCTACCAGTGTTGGCGTGGCCAGTCTGGTGCAATCAGTATCATCCTTGGTTTGTATGGTTTGATCTTTAGTAGTACCTTGGAGAGGAGAGGCAGAGGGAAAGGCATAAACTGATAGTTTTTCCAGGTGAAGGACAGGGCGTCCACTTTCCAAGCTTGTTTGTGGGGAATCCTTGTGCAGAATTTGTCCAATTGATATTTCTGGGGGGAGGCAAACAGGTCTATTTCTGGGCTACCCACTTTGTTTCTCAACATGTTGAGTTATCTTTGGTTCCAGTTTCCACTCGTGTGGGTCCATGAGATTTCTGCTTAGGTTGTTTGCCAGTGTATTTTGCTTTCCTGGCAGGAATTGAATCTGTAGGTGCACTTGGTAGCCCAAGGCTGTGTTCCACACAGTCATGGCTAGTCTGCAGAGAGGGTATGAGTGGATTCCCCCTGCTTGTTTATGTACCACATAACAGTGGTGTTGTCCATCTTTACTATTAATTCTCCTGGAAAAATGTGGTCCTTGAAGGCTGTCAGAGCATTCTGTACAGCTGTTTCTTTTTGATTGATATGCAGGTGCATTTGACTTGGGTTCCATTTGCCCTGAATGCACTTCTCTGCCAAGTGAGCCCCCCATGCATAGTCTGATGTGTCTGTTGTTAGGGTTTGGACGGCAGGGGGTAGAGTGAATGGAAGTCACTTGTTTTGGTGGCAGGCCTCTGCCCAAAGGAACTATCTGCAGACAAGGTATGACAGGAATCACCGATTCTAGATCCTGAGAATGTTGACACCATAAGCTTTTTAGATACCATTGTAGTTTCCTCATACGCAGTCTTGCATATGAAATTAGTAGAATGCAGGAGGCCATGAACCCCAAGGCTTGCAGTATTTGTCTTGAAGATAAGCAGGGTCTTTGTGGCCATTAGTTTGAAGTAAGCTGTCAAATGAACTTGTTTCTCTGGCGTGAGGAAAGCCATATGGGAAGTTGTGTTCAAGCTTGCTCCCAGGAATACAATGTTGGCAGGGTACAAGATGTCATTTCTTTTCATTTATGGTGTACCCCAGAGAAGTTAGCAATTTTTATACAAACGCCAGATGATTCAATAGTATGTCCTGGCTTTCTGCCTGAATTAGACAATCGTTCAGGTATAGGTATATCTAAATATTTCTTTGCCTGCAAAATGCAATGACTGGAGCTAGGCACTTTGTGAATACCCTGGGCGCAGCAGATAAGCCAAAGGGCAGTGCAGAGAACTGAAAGTGCATGAAGCCTGCCTTGAAGCGTAGGTATCTTCTGCAAGATTGCCTGATTGGGATGTGCAGGTAGGCTTCCTTTAGATTCAGTGTTGCCAACAAGGCATCCTTGCCTACCACAGGAAGCAACTGGTGAAGAGTTAGCATCTTGAATTTTGGGATCACCAAAAATTTGTTTAGTATAGAGAGGCCCATGATAGGACGCCAGTTGCCGTCTTTTCTGGGCACCAGGAAAAGTCTTGAGTAGAAACCTTGCCCCCTTTCCTCTTCTGGGACAGTCCGAATAGCCCTGATACTTAAGAGGGACAGAACTTGCTTTTGAGTTTCTGCCCACTGATTTGGGGGTAGATCTGGCCAATCGTTTGGGGTTGGTAACGTGTGGAAGGGGAATCTGTATCCTTGAGAAACTATATTTAAAACCCACTTGTCCTGGGTAATGAGTTCTATTTGTTTGCCTGCAATGCAATCTTTCCCCCTAAAGGAGCAGTCAGTTGAGAAGGGCTTGAAAGTTTTAATGTTAAGTCATTGAGACAGTTTACTATAGGGGAGAGACTTACTACTCCCTGTTTTGGGAATGGGAGCCCCCCACTGCTTAGTCCTGTGCATGCCTTGGGACTGAAGCCTGCGTGTTCTGCAGGTTCTGGGTTTGGAATGAGAAGGCCTGGAAGAGGCAGGAAAGGACCAATTCTTAGAGGGCCAATGCCTACTAAATCTGGGAGGCTGTACTTGCAGGAAATCTAACAGTTTGCATAGATTTAGCTTTTTCCTCCATCTTTTTAAATACTTCTGCTTTGTTGCCAAACAGGCAGTCCTGGTTTAAGGGAGCATCCGGCAATTTAGCTTTAACATGATCTCGCAAAGATTGCTCCTTAAGCCAAGCATGCCTTCTAAGTACAGACCCAGTGACAGTAGCCCTGCTAGATGCCTCTAGTGAATCAAAATCACATTGCAAAGTATGTTTACCAACTTTGTTCAGCAGAATGCATTAACTCCTGTAAATCTTTATTTTCAGCACAGTCAGGAATCAACATCATTTTCTGTTTAAGCAATCCAATAATATGCTGCTGATACTTTAACATATGAAACTGGAAGTTTAAGGCCCTAATGACCAAGGCTGCAGAAGTGCATACCTTCTTATCCCATCTATCCAGCTCCCTGGAATATCTATCAGAGGAGGTAGGATTTTTGGCAGTAATAGCCTTAATGCCCTTGGGTCCCTGTGAAATGGTCTCAGGGTCCGCAGTAGGATTTTTAAAAAGGAACTTGTGAGAGTCAAGAACCCTGTAATATCTACCTGGTTTCCTGGGAGCAGGAGCTAGAGAGTCAGGGGCCAAGCTAGATTCTGAAAAAGCATAATCAACAATGTCCAGTACAGGGGGGATAGCTAAAGGCCTGTGTTGGGACAGGAGTAAGAAATCCCTAAGCCTCTTTTTAGAGTCAGAGTAATCCTGGCTTTCCCAGTGAAAATGCTCCCTAAGAGTATGCAAGGTTTTCAACAAAAGAGAAATCCTCGGGTGGGGGGGGGGGGGCAGAGGGAATATAGTCCTCTGCATAAGAATCCTCATAGGTAGGAAATAAGGGTAAATCCTGGTCATCAGAGGAAACAGAAATTTCAGAATCCTGATCAGAAGAATCATAAGCAAACTCAGTCCTAGGTCTCTCAGAGGGAGAAGGTTGGCTTCCTCTGATTAAAGTAACAAGGTCTTCAGCCATTCTTACCATTTGTTTTTTAGGCATAGAGGCCTAACCATGCGGTCTGGTCATCAGTTTTCTAGGCATGCATAAAGTTTTAGGCCTTGAAGAAGATGGCGTCAGTAGGCCTGAATACACCCTCAGAAGCTGGTGCCTGCACAGCGGCTCCGGACCCATCCAAGGTAGAGACATCCACAGGTTTCACAGTTGAAGCATCTCGCAGCATACCGGACGCCAAATGGGTCTCAGTAGATGCCTGCGAATCTGAAGTAGCAGGTATCAGGGGCTGCGAAAGCACCTCACTGAGTACCGGCGAACTGGCGACTAGCTTAGGAGAAGTGTCGTTGGCAGCTTTGGACCTTTGCGGTCTTGTCTTTGTCTTTATCTTTGCGTTTTTTTCAGAATGTCGGTAGTCGGGTGGCTTACCGAAGCTATATCTGGGTAATTGAACAGAGTACCAAAAAATTTAGAAGTGTAAATATACAAACGATGAATAGTTCATTGCTTAAATAAGGCACAAAACCGACAGCGAGGTACATCTTGGTCAGGACCTAGGCAAGGAATACAGTACGAATGAAAATCTTTATGAGGTATTCGCTTTCCACAAGAAATACAATTATTGACTTTTACTGACATCGGTTTACAGCAAGAAACAGTTTCCCCAAAGGGGGTACTTAGCTTAGTTGAAGATTTTGGTTCTGAAAATCGAAAACAAAAATTTCAGGAGTCAGATGACCGGCACTTGCGAACTGCTTCTGCTTCAGGCACCGTACGGCAAGAAAAACTGATGTAATGACGTCGGCTGCATGCTTTATACCTCTGACTACCGGACGTCATGGAAGATGAGACCGCAACCGATGCAGGACCCAAGACTTTGATAATCAGGCCGACTGGGCTACTGCAAGCAGATAACCCAAATGTGATGACTGCAACAGTGAAACACGAAGAACATCTACCTATTGTAAAGAGTTAAACCTTGCCCGTTATATAACTATGTCCTGCTGGAGAGATAGGTACGTATCCCAGAGACTATACCTTCTCTGCAAAAAGGCTCTCCATTCATGCAAAGCAGAGTTACTCCTGAAACCATTTCAAGTGTAACTTGATCAAATGGCTGGGGAACAGGATATTCAACCCTGGTTTGGCATCCATGTCTCTAATGGACATTGGCAGTCATCTCCCAGGCCCCTGCTTAGATTTATCAAGGGTACCAGAACTTGTCAAATATTTGGGTTGCATGTCTAGGCTTAAAAAAGCCCTTGTGTTCGTTAGCATAATACATACCTATGAAACTATTTTCATCCACTCTCTCTGGTATGAAATAGCGTACTGCTGGTAATTAGGCTCTTCTGTTAAGACCACAATCTTGGCAACAAAACATGCCACCTCTAAATCCACGCATATGTCTGAATTTCAGAAAATAAACGCTATTTCTCAATCTCTGGTTTGCGTATTGTGTACTACAAAGTAATGCCCCCACAGGATCAGCATCAGTGTGTTAAGGCAATCTAATTGAATAAATATTCATTGAGCCATGGGTGTACAGAGAATCGGTGTTCACACTCAAACATTTTTTTTTTTTTTTGCAAATATGCATCACTCTTTGGACATCCATGCAAACTGTTCTTTACTTTTTATTGCCAATCCGCATGCAGCTGACCAACTCATGAGAATTCAGTACTGAACAACCAGCAAAAATGCACAACCCGTCTTTCGCCATTTCCTCACATTGACCATGTAAAGCCCTATAGTAAACGTTTTCTTTTGTTGTACTTGACATGTATTAGTAAAAATGTACTTTGCTGGAGATTTTCTCCTCGGGCCTCTGCAGAAAATGGACACTGATGTCCGGTCAGACCACCCCGGTAAACAAATGTTAAATAAATAAATAAATAAAATAAATAAGTAAGATGGGGTCATTCTAGTGCTGTTTGTTTTGTGAATATGCAGCAGATCCTTCAAGGCTGGATTGCAGAATGCCTTGAAGGTTAGGCACAGATCGTACCTCAGTAGTCTGCAGGAGACAAGAGTACAGGGACAGGCTTTGAAGTGGTCCACACAGTAGAAGGTATTTGAAACCCTGTATTCCTTTAGTGAGGAACCTCTGTGGCCACACCAGCTGTTAATAATGCCTGGTCAGGTACACGCTGAAGGATGCACTGCACTTGATTTTTGATCTAATAAGGGCTGAATATAGTAGGACTATGATCTCCTTATATCTGATGCCATGCCCTTACATGCAATTTGTGCCCCATAGAAATTTCTCACTGCCAAAGACACACGGTGATCAAAGTTCAGGTTACTGTCAACCTGACTTTCCAAGTCCCTTACCACTGAGCCAGCTCTTAGGGGAGTGTTATCAATGCTGTAATTTGCAGAGTCATCATCTTCCTAACAGGTATTATTATGCATTTTTTTGCATTACGTTTTAGCTTGTGATTCTGGCACCAGTTATTTGTCCATGGCAGATCTTTCTGGAGGACATCTACATCTTTAGAGGATTCAGCTATTGCACCCAGCCAGCAATCATTAGCAAATTTGGTCAACCAAAGGCCATCTACATTTGCCTTGACTTCATTGAAGTATATTCTGAACAGGAGATATCCCAGTACAAAGCCTTGTAGTGACAGGCCTTTTGGTGGAGATAGATTCCCCCACCCTAACTTCACATGACTCGTTGCTGAACCATTTGGCCATCCATCGGGTGACATGGATTTATGCCTAAACTTTCGAGTATGTCTAGAATACCCGAGTGAGGAACTGTCTCAAATGCATTTGACAGGTTGCAGTATGCACAGTTTTGCCCTTGTCCATGGCTCTACTGACATTCTCAAAGTTCACCAGGTTTAGTAGATATGATCTGCCCTTCACTAAACTGAACTGAGATGGGTCCAGTGTTTGAAGATTTCCTTGACAATTCTTTCCATTGCCCTGCACATAAGAATATTCAAACTTATGGGGTTATAGTTCCTTGGGTCTGCTGATGGTCCCACTTTGTGTAGAAGGATGACTGATGCAGTCCTCTATTCCCTAGAGACAAAGCATGTGTGGAGGCCGTGATTAAACAGAATTTTAGTTGGCATGATAAGCTATTTAGGAGGCATCTTGGGATATTATCAGGACCCATTAATACATTGTTTTTAGCTTTGGAAAGTGTGGTGAGAACCTGCTCTTTAGTGACAGTTGAGGGAGAAATGGTGGAGGGTATTAGTTCAGCACATTGTTGGTGTTCCCCTTAAGGTTACGCACATTACTAAAAAATGCCTTACAGTTATCCTTAGCCTGAAAGGTGATTTTTGCCTTGAAGCTAGCTTTGGTGGATTATTACTCCTCCGAGTTGCTTGTTGAGACTGAAGTTGTTTTTACTGGGCACAGCCCTTCCTTTTTTGGACAGGATTTTCTTTTTTTTTTCTTTTCGTTGTGTAACATTTATACTGGGGGTCCACTAAGGGGGCTTATTTTTGGAGTTTGTCCTAAGTTTACTTTGGTATGATACTGCTGTTTCTATGTAGTTATTCACAAGCTTGTATGGGGTTTCTGTAAGGACTTCCTGATAGGTCACTGTGCTCTCAGAGTTTGGGTGGACCTTGGAATTTAGCTACGCCATTGCTTAATAAGAGGATCTTGGAAAATTTCTTAAAGTTTCTGGGGGGGTTGCCGGGAGTTAACTTATTTCAAGGGTGACCACTCTGTGATCTGATAGGACAATGAGGACATCACATGGTGGGGTCAACATTCCCTCATATCCCTCATATCTGTGAATACCAGATCCAGGATAGTTATACCCTAGCAGGGGTGCAGAGATGCTGTTCCAGGGTGTTTGCATTTACAAAATCAAGGAACCTGAGCCTGCATGCTAGTGGTTGTATACTTATCCCAGTTTACATTGGGATAGTTTAAATCACCCATGAATATGGTTGTTGGGCTGAATGGCAGGTGACTCCAGTACATTCAAGTACATGGTATTTCTAGATCAGTGTGTGTGTGTATGCATCTTTAAGACGCTACCTAAAGGCTTGCTCAAGTTTATAAATACTGAGCACGTGTGAGCTTGACTGCCATTTTGTAGTAAGCTGTTGAGATACAAGCACGTATGTCTGTTAATCAGTTTGTTTACATTTTATGATGTTGCTATCCATCCTGATGTGTTCCTATGTAATAAAGCATCTAAACAAACTACCTATCTGTCATCTATGTTAGAGAGGGACAAGCAACACGGTGTCAGATGTCGCACGTCTAAAAGGACATGGTGTTGGAAAAGGCATGGCTAAAATTACTTGTTGCCAGAAAGAGTTCCAGTTTCTCCAATTTAAGTCCAAGAGTCATTCGGGTGACATTGGAGGAATATATAGCAGTGGATCATCCCTACTGGATGCACAATTCGCAAAACAGGTTAGAAACAAATTTCAGATGTTAAAACTTGCTCAAATAATTTCTTATTTGCAAATATGAAATAAAGCATATAGAACACACTAAACAATATTTAAATAAACTGAAATGTCAAATATTGAAAAAAATACTGGAATTACTACAGAAAATGTTTGACAAAGTCCGAATTGCACAAAATAAATAAAAGGGAACTACCGTATTTTTGCCTAGCACATATTTTTCATATTAAAGATATCCAAGTTATTAGAAGTGTATGAAGTTGTCACATATGCTTGTGTAGTATTACAGTAAAGAAATTTTGCAAAAAACAGCCATTTCAGAGCATATTACGCAAAGTGCAGTATTTCGAAGAGTTTCTTGTGCATTTGAATGTTATTACAAGCTGCTGTGTGCGCTTGTTTGTACATAATTACAAGGGCCATATTTTAAGTGCATGCACAAACACACAATTTGTTTGGATGACAGACGGATTTCGAAAACCCAGTGCACTTGTGTTTGACAATAATATTGCAGACAACTGGAGAGTGTTTGAGAAAAAGCATGACATTTTTATACAGGCTGCATTTTCTGATAAAGACTACACAAAGGCATTTATTCTACTTAATTTAGCTGGGTCAGAAGCCACTGAAATGGAGCGTTCATTTGCATATGCAACTGCTATCTTTGCAGGAAAGGGGGAAAACGGTCATTATTGTTGTACTGGCTGAGTCAAGGCAGGACCCCGAGTGCTTAAAACGTAAATTTAGAGAAATGTGTAACCCCCCAGACAAACATTACAATGGAGGTTCTAAATAAAAATCTACCTAAGCAACAGGGACCTCCAAAGCAGACATCCAAGCAAACGCTACCTCAAAAAAAAACACGCACAACACATAACCCACAAAGTCAGTGTGCCAAGCAGCCACAGCCCTTAAGGCTGAATAACACACCTGATACTCTTGTAATAGGTGACTCTATTGTCAGACACACTGACGTCCAGCTCACCAGGCTGAATAAAGAGAAGGTCACGGTGAGCTGCCTGTCGGGTGCTAGGATCCGCCACATAACGCAAGCACTCAGGTCACTCCAAAGCAAATACAAATATGACTCAGTCATTGTACATGCTGGTGTGAATGACCTGAGACGTACCTCCCTGGACTACATGAAAAGAGACATAGAGGAGCTCTCTGATCATGTAGCCCAGGCTGGTATGACCCTGACCTTGAGCAGCATCTTACCCTCACCTAGAATGATGCCACAGTACAAAGACAAAATGATCGATTTTAACAATTGGCTAAAATTTTGGTGTCATTCAAAGGGGATCCAGTGTCTGTCAGCCTGGGATGACATGCTCGACAAGCCACGTTGCTGCGCTAGGGGCGGCTTGCACCTGTCACCACTGGGCTTTCGGATATTGGCAAAGGCTCTTGCCGCCCCATAGTGCCTTTTTAGGCAAGGCTCAAAAGTCAAACCCACCCCATAGACAGCACAAGGAACAAGAAACTAAGGGTAATGCTGCTTACGCCAGAAGTCAACCTCAAGATGCACTCGAAGCTCTCCTCAGTATGGAGAACATCGATATCTGTGCAGTGACAGAAACCTGGTTCAAGGCTCCAGAGAGCACCCCAGCACTACCAGGCTATACCTCATACCATGCTTTTCGGCCCCAAAACCCAGACCGAACCACAAAAGGAGGGGGAGTTTCCATATTTATCAAGGATATCCACACCTCCAGGTTAGTGGCATTGCACGAAGTATCGGAGACCATCCATGTGCAACTAACAGTGGGCAAGACTGCTTTTCAGTTTATAGCATCCTACAGACCACCCTCTCAAAGTCAGGAATCCCACTCGGCTTTCCTGAAAACATTGGAAAACATGAAGATCTCTCCGAACACCATTATATTGGGCTACCCAAACATTGACTGGGAGCACTACCCAAGCCCCAGCACCTTAGTCCAAAGGTTCCTGGAAATTATAAACTCAAATGCTATGGAACAACTAGTCACCACTCCCACAAGAGGGGACAACATACTAGACCTGATCATTACCAACATGGGGACTCTATGCTCCACACCAGAAGTATATCCCTCATTGGTAAGATCAGACCATAAATTAATTTCACTGGATGTCCACATACCGACCCTACCCCCAGCCCAGAAAACCACAGTGAAAAACTTCTCAAAAGCGAACTTCTCAAAACCGAAGTGGAATCCTTCAAGGCCCCAGGGCCAGTGGAAACTACGGCCCAAACTGCAGAATCCTATATAAACACATTCTACGGACATCTCCAGGAATGCATGGATCATGCTATCCCAAACAAAACCAAGACCCAATCATCCAAAGGCAGGCGTCCAGTCTGGTGGACCCCTGCCATAAATAAACTGTACAACAGAAGGAGGAAGCTACTACATAGAGCAAAATCCCTAATAGGGAAGGCATCTCTGATCAGTACTAGCAAAAAATTACGATCCCTCATAAAATCCTCCAAGGCCAGCTTCGAGAGAAAAATTGCACAGGACACCAAAGACAATCATAAGGCTTTTTTCAGTTATGTTAGAAACCTGGGATGCAACTCCCAGACTTGTTCTGAGTGGATTATAAATGACAAAAAATACACTGAACCCACAAACATCGCCAATATCCTGGCAGACAGGTTCAGTGCAAACTTCTCCCCCACCTCCCCCCCAAAAGAGCAAGTATCTATCCCGGCAGAGGGCTGCCTCCCAAACATCTCTGATGCTCAGGTGAAGGCTGCCCTCTCCAAAGCAAAAAACACTGCTTCCATGGGACCAGATGGCATCCCAGGTTGCGTCCTACATGAATTCCAAGAGGAACTAATCCCTCAAATAAAACAGCAATACAATCTCAGCCTCACTACAGGATATGTGCCCACAGAATGGCGTACAGCAACAGTGGTCTCCACTCCACAAAGGTGGAGCCTCTATGGACCCTGGAAACTATCGCCCCATAAGCCTGACTAGCTTAGTCTGCAAGGCTATGGAGAGGATCATCATGGAGCTCATAAACAAAGACATTGGGGACCTACAGACACTAGATCCTGCCCAGTTCGGCTTTGTCAAGGGCAGATCCTGCCTTTTGAACCTGGTTGACTTCTTCAAAACAGTCACCAAAGCCATAGATGAAGGGAAGGTATCCACATAGCCTATCTGGACCTTGAAAAGGCATTTGACACAATACCCCACTCGGGCATCACAGATAAGCTATCCAGCTTAAATATAAACCCCTATGTCACAAGAAGGGTCGCAAACTGGCTCAAAGACAGAACCCACAGAGTGAGAGTTGCTGGAGCCATGTCAGACTCGAAACCGGTCACAAGTGGCGTCCCACAGGGTTCTGTCCTGGGACCACTCTTGTTCGGTATATACTTTTCCGAGGTACAGGCAAACGTGGGAGGACTATGGCTCACCAAGTTCGCAGACGACTGCAAACTGGGCGCCATAATCAACTCTCCAGCTGACACAAACATCCTTCAAAAAGGTCTCACAGAGACAGATAACTGGTGCCAGTGCCATGATTTAAAGCTAAATGCCAAAAAATGTATAGTCATACCCTTTGACAAAAACAATGTGCCTACAAATTACTACATAGGCGGAAACCCATTAAGTACAGAGAAAGTTATTAGGGACCTGGGGACCCAAGTTGATAGCAATCTCTCCTTTGAAAACCACATTGCCAAAGTGGTTAGAAAGACCTTCTACATAGCCCACCTCATCACGAAGGGTTTCACATCTACATCGAGAGGTAATCGTGCCCCTTTATTCATCCCTCATCAGGCCCATCATAGAATACAATGCCCCTTTTGGGATGTACCTTACCAGACACCTGCAGCAATTAGAAAGACCCCAAAAGTATCTCACCAAGAGGATCAAGGGTCTCAAACGGATGCCATATGCTGCTCGGTTAAAAAAAACTCCAGCTCTACTCAGTTGCATACCGCCTACTTCGAGGCGATCTATGCCTGACATACAAAGCTATGTCAAATCCAGAATTAATGGACATGCTCCACCTCAGTAAATCTAAATCCCTTAGAGCCACACGCTCGAGGGACTTGAACCTCAGCACAGAAATAAATAGAACTTGCTGGAGGGACAGGTTCATAACCCAGAGGCTCCCTTCGCTCTGGAATAGAATTCCAGTTCATGTGAGGCAGAGCACCTCACTGAATCTCTTCAAGAAGAATCTCGATAGGTGGATGGGGGATCGTAGGTTTGTCCCAGGGATTACTCCCGTGTCACTATTAGACAGAGGCACAGTAAACTAAACCTTAAAAAGGGCACAGTATACTCAAATCAAGGGGTGGCGTAAGCCATACAGAATCGGGCTAGGTTTATAATTGCCCCAGAGCAGATAGCCTAGTATGAACCTATGAACCTATAATGGAAAGGCACTTATTTTACACAAGGGATAAAAAGCCTGGTGAAACTTTTGCAGCATACGTAATAGACTTTAGAGATAAGGCCAAAAAGTACAGATTTAGTGATTTAAGGAATGAGTTGATAAAAGACTTGTGTGTGGTATTAAGGATGATGCTGTGAGACAGATTTTGCTTTATGAAAGTGTTTCAACTTTGAATAAGGCCATTCAGATTTGTCAGACATAAGAGCGCACAGAAAGGCACACAGATATGCTTACAAATGAGAAATGCATGCTTCCAGTAACTTCTTGAGCTCATGTTGACAGTATGCAGCACGTGGTTAAAAGAAACAGGCCCAAGCACATGACTAACTGTTGCCCTTGCAACACTCATTGGTAAATCAGAGAGCTTTCTGGCAAGTTGAAGAGTTAACACAGCCTCAGTGAGGCATAAGAGTGAGTCAGCAAACTCACAGCATGAGCCCCAACCTAGTTTAATTGCCAACTGCCGTAACTGTGGTGGAAACCATGAATCTAAAAGGGAAAAATGCCTAGTTTTTGGTCAGCAATGCCACAAATGCAATAAGTGGAATCATTTCAAAGGGCATACGTTCTTTTAACATTAAAAGAAATGAGTTGATCAGTTAGAAAGCTGCAATCCTACTTTTAATGTTGATGGTGTGTCAGTGCTTCATGAAATAGTCCATGCAGTAGATTTAAGGGCAAAGAATGAAGTATTTAGTACTGTTCGGAAAAATGGAAAACCCACAGAGCTCAAAGTTGACAGGTTCCAAGTGCAATGTTATGTCAGCAGTCATATTTGCTAAAATATGTGTTGGTGAAAAGCTTGATTTGGTAAAGTGTGCAATGATTGTTGCTTATGGTGGCGAAATAATTCAAACTGAAGGCTCAGTAGTGCTTTCATTTTACTCTTGTGGGAGAAGTTACGACTTGTCTTTTTATGTGGTTAAGAGGCACATCCAGTCATTATTAAAGTTCAGAGACAGCTTGAAAATGGGACAACTTTCATTTAATAAGGAAGTCCATCATGTTAGCTTGAAAAACCACTACTCTAATTTCAACCAACATTTTTTCTGCCATTGCTGATCTTTTCAAAGACAAACTAGGCAAGCTTCCAGTTGTGTACTCCATGAAGTTAAGACTCAGATGTCAGTCCAGTTCCAATAGCTATGCAGAACAGAGTCAAAGCTGAGCTAAATAAAATGGTGCAACAACGTATGATTTCTCCAGCAGACAAATCAATTGAGTGGGCATCTTCCATGGTGGTAGCTCATACGAAAAGCTCAGATGATGTATTGAACCACGACATTTGAACAAAGCACTAAAAAGACCTCATCATTCAATGCGTACAGTCAAAGAAGTTGCTACCTTTATGCTAAATGCCACTGTTTCTTCGGTCTTGGATGCAGAGAGTTAATTTTGGCAAATTTTGCTTGACAAGAAATCCTTGTTCCCAACAACATTCAGTACTCCTTTTAGCAGGTGCAGATTTTTGAGAATGTCATTTGGGATAAATTCTGCCAGTGAAGTCTTTCAATGTGTTGTGTCTTTCAGCTTTTCCCGGTTAGGGGTCGCCACAGTGGAACTCCAGTCCGCTAATGATTGGCAGTTGGTTTTTACGTGCTGAGTTGCCAGCCCTAACGCACAACCTTCAACGAAGGTATGCCCATTCATGCATGTCTCCACGCAGAAGATGCTCTAGTTGAGAGTCTAACTGGTCAGCGTCTTACTGTGAGAAGACAACGCTACTGCAGCACTACCACCGCGTTTTTTTGAAGTCTTTCAATGTGTAATGAGGCAAACTTTTTTCTGGGTATCCTTGTGCTAATATAGCAGATATACTAGTAGGAGGCAATGGTGAAGCAGAGCATGACAGAATCTTCAGAAAAGTTCTGAAAAAAGCACGTAAAGTGAATCTTAAGCTCAATTCACAGAAATGCAAATTCAGGCTGTGAGAAGTTACTTATGTTGGTAATTTATTTACCCGTTCAGGCCTACGACCAGACCCTTATAAGCAAACAGCTATTCTCGAGATGCCAGCTCCAGACAATGTTCAAGCCCAGCAACATTTTCTTGGCATGGTTAGCTAGCTAGGCAAGTTCATCCCAGACTTGAGTCAAACATCAGCACCACTCAGAGACCTGACACGTAAAGATGTATCCTGGTATTGGTTAGAACAGCACCAAAGAGCATTTGATATCCTAAACATAGAAGTGGCAGTCTACCAACTCTCAGATACTATGAAGTTCACAAGCCAGTTACTCTTTCCTGCAATGCTTTGCAATTTGGTTTATGTACAGTCATTCTGCAATAGGGTCAACCTGTTGCCTATGCATCGGGAACTCTTAGCCAAACTGAAGTGCAGTAAGCTCAGATCGAGAAAGAGCTTTTGGTAATTGTGTTTGCATGCTCAAAGTTCCATAACTATGTTTATGGTAGACCTATCCAGATCGTAACAGACCGCCAACCACTAGTCACTATTTTGAGAAAGTCTATACATACAGTTCCAGCCAGACAGCAACATACGATATTGAGATTGCAAAAGTATAATTTCACTCATCTACAAGAAAGGTAAACTTCTTTATCTTGCTGATGCATTGTCCAAATCGCTAGAAACACCACTGAACAGCATGAGAATGAGAGGCCTGATTTTGAAGTCATGAAGTTGAGAAATTTTTTTCCACGTCTTGAGCTCAGAAATCATACAGCCGCAGATCTAGTTTTACAGTGGCTCAACCACTTTATTCAACAGGATGGTCGTCAAAGCAAACTAGCTCACATCAAGAAATGCAACCTTATTTTCCAAACAGAAATGAGATTTTGTCTGACAATGGTATCATTATGAAAGGTCCAAAAGTAATTGTTCCAAAGTCCTTGCAACAACAGTACATTACTGTCTTGCATTGTGGTCACCCAGGAGCAGACTAGACCAAATGAAGAGTGGTAGGTCTAGTATTTTGGCCTTGTGTGTCACAAGATACTGAGTGCGTGCTAGTATCTTGTTCTGTGTATAAAACAGTACAAAGCCACGTCAACAGAAACAGCCAATTCAGCTAAACCAGACTCCTGAACTACCTTGGTCAACAGTAGCTACTGATATTTTCGGTCTATATTATAAGAACGAAAGACGAAAACAGCGAACGCATGTTGAGCGACACCAAATGAGCGAAAACCGGAAATATCGAATCCGGGGAAAAAACAAAACTACAAAACCAAATGTCTGTTTTATACAGGGGGGCAAGCCCCCCTGCACCCCCCATACTTAAATATACCAACTCCGAGATCGCACTACATTGAATTGAAGGGAAGAATTTCCCTATGGCGATTTCCATTTACACGCATGACATTTTCCGTTTTCGACCATTTGGTGTCACCCAAATGGTATTAGCAGTTTTCGTGTTTCGATCGGATAATACAGACCCGATATTTTCAAATGGAATGGTCAACATTACCTGGTGTTAGTACACTCATTCAAATTGGTTCGAGATTGACCTACTAGCATCCCATACTGTCACTATTAGGATGAAGCGTCATTTTGTAGTCCGCATAAAGTTATTTCTGACAATGGCGCATAGTTTACAAGCCAACAGTTCAAAACATTTGCTGGAGTGGGACTTTACTCATGTCACAAGCAGTCCACAGTATCTGCAGTTGAATGATTTGGCAGAAAGTGCAGTTCAAAATGCAAGAGAGATACTAGAGAAGTCGAAACAAGACAATAGTGATGTTTTCCTGAATTTCTTGAATCTCAGAAATATTCATAGTGATAAACATCTTGGTTCACCTGCCCAGAGACTTCTGTCAAGACAAACCAAAACCACATTACCAGTCAGTGGTCAACTGTTGGTTCCATGTGTCAAGAACAGCAAGTCAATGAAAACCAATCTGATGAAGAAGCATCTAACCCAGATGATAAGACCAGCAAACCACTCAATCCATTACGAGAAAAAGTGGCAAAGATGCAAATATCCAAAAGGTTATCATCAGAATAGATTCGTGAAGAATACTTGCTCAGAGCCAGGCTCGTACGTTGTGGAATCACAAGGAGTAAAGTTTAAGTGGAATCAGAAGCATTTAATGCCGGTGTCCGAGCATATACCACAGCACATAGCCTGTGGGAAAGACTATCTCAGAGTGAGTTGTCAAGTGTTCCAGTTCCAGAGAATATTCCCGTTCCTGTGATGAATCCAGAAGTCCCTGATGTAAACTGTTCACAGAAGAATGTACCTGTTGCTAAACCCAGTCCAGATTGTTGTTACAAGATCTGGTTTCACCTCCAGACCATGTTACAGATACACGGCAACTTGGATGTGAACACTGCGTTTCTTACGAATGTCTATAGTAACTCTAATGTTATTTCAACTAAGGGTAATCTTTTTAAAAGAAAGGATGTAGATAGGAAAGTTGTGTAAAATTTTACCGTAACCATAGATGTCCTTCTCTTCCATGTTGCAGTATTCTACTTGTGGGATTACCCTTCTTCATCTCCGGTTTGTCCGGCCAGGTTTCCAAAGATTTTCAGTCCCTTTTGGTGTGTCAGACGTGGCTGCAGGAATGTGGGTCATAAAAGTGACGTCTGCGTGCACCAAGCCTCAGAACATAGTAAAAGCCCCAGTTGGAGCCAGTCCTATAAGGGCATAGCCTGCCCAATATCACCCCAGAGGGCAAGTGCAGTCATACAAGTGGGTGAGAAGGAATACTGCAATGTGTTATTGTGAGATATTACACAACTTTCCTATGACCTTCTATTCCAATGTTGCAGTATTCTATTTGTGGGTGAGTGGAAAAGCTCACTTAGAATTGGGAGGTGGCCTTGATGACGTTTCCAGGAATCCTTGCAGGACAGCCCCGGCAAACTCTTTCCTGGCTTTGGAGATATGGTCCAGTTTGTAGTGTTTGGTGAAGGTGTGAACTGAGGAGCAAGTGTCTGCCTCAAGTATGGAGTTGGTGTCTAACCATTTAAAGAAGGCTCCAGGAAAGGGCACTGCTCTGGTGGACCAGGCCTTGACATTGCCCTGCAAGGTCTTACCATGGTGTAAGTAGCAGAAGGAAATGGCCTAGGACACCCGGGCTGAAATGGTCTGTTGGCTCACAGCTTTCCCCAAGGCCTTGGGGTGGAAGGAGACAAGCAGCTGGCCTGATTTCCTAAAGGGTTTGGTTTTATGAAAATAAAACTTAGGTTGTTTGTGGACATCTAGGGAATGTAGCACTCTCTCACTATCCCCCTGTGGGTTAGGGAAGAAGGTGGGCAGGTAGTTGGGCTGGTTCAAGGATAGGTCATCCACTACTTTGGGAATGAATGACAGGTTTGTCCTGAGGGTCACCCCATCCAGGTGGAAGATCAGGAAAGGTGGTGTAGCCATAAGAGCTTGCAATTGTGAAACCATTCTGGCGGAAGTCAGAGCTACCAGCAATACAGTTTTCCATGTGAAAATTTTAAGGTGGCCTTGTCTGCTGGCTCAAAAGGGGCTAGAGTGAGTTTTTCTACAACATAGTTTAGGTCCCAGGGAGGGGGAGACTCTTTCCTGGGTGGTCTTAAGTGTAATACACCTTTGAGAAAAAGTTTGGAAGGGTGTCTGGATGCAAGGGGTGGATCCAGGGGGAGGCAGGTAGAGATAGACAGGTGTGCCTTCAGAGATAAGCAAGACAACCCTGTCTGCATGAGTTCACAAAGGTATGACAGGATGAGAGGCATATCGCTTTCCAGCAGATCCAACTGTTTTTTTCTGACACCAAATAGAAAACCTTTTCCATTTAGAGAGAAAGGATTTCCTTGTGTTGGGTTTCCTGGCCTCCTGCAGGACAGTAAGCACATCCTCGTTATACAGGTGTCTGAAGGGGATCAGAATCCTATCAGCCACAGGGTGAGGTGCATGGATAGTCGCTGTGGGTGTATCAGAGTCCCCTTGTTCTGTGTGAGCAGGTCCACTGAAGGGGATAACTTGTGGCGATTGCCCTTGGACAGGTGAAGAAGAGGAGGGAACTAGTGCTGTCTTGGACTGTGGTGTTCACTGTGAATATCTTTAGAGGGCCCTGCTCTAGGTAGGGCTGGAAGGCCTGTACAGCAAGGAGGATGGCTCTCATTTCTCTCACGTTTATGTGATCTTGTTTGTGTCAGTCTGTCCACAAATCTTGTACTTTCCTATTTCCCCAGAGTTGCTCCCCAGCCCAGGTTTGAGGCATCATTGTACATGGTCTGGGAGGGAGAGGGTGTTTGCAGGTGCAATCCTGGGTTTTTGGCTACCTGAGCCACCCACCATCTCAGTTTCTGATGCAAGCAGAGGAAGAGCGGGATCCTGAACTGTAGAAGGTGGGAGTGTTGGGTCCACACCGACCGGAGGTACCACTGAAGTTTACACACATGCATCCTTGCTAGGGGCAATATGGGAATGATAGCTGCCATGTATCCTAGAAGCCTCAGAAATTGTCTTGCAGTCTGTTCTGTTGATTGTAGAGCAGTAAGAATGTGCTTTTGGAGGGATACCACCTTTTCTGCTGGAAGAAAGGCCTTCATGAGATCTGTCCTGATCCTGCAACCCATGAAGACAATATCCTGCATGGGGCTGAGGTGGGATTTTGGGGAGTTGATAATGAACCCTAGAGACTTTAGGATTACCAGAAGGTCCCGGGGAGTGGTGAAGAAGAGTTTCCTTGTATTTTGCCTGGATTAGGAGGTCATCTAGGTAAGGGAATAACTGGATTCCCTTTTCCCTGCAGTAGGTGATGACTGCAGCCGGGGATTTTGTAAATATCCTGGGGGCAGTAGAAAGCCCAAAGGGCAAGGCACAGAACTGAAAGTGAGATGAGCCTGCCAGGAATCTCAGGTATTTCCTGAAGGTGGGCTTTATAGGTATGTGAAGGTAAGTATCCTTTATGTCCAGGGTTGCCATGAAACGCTGAGGAAGGATGAGTGGAAAGAGAATAGGTAAGGTGAGCATCCTCAAAGTAGGAACTTTTAGGAAGGGGTTGAGGCACGAAAGGTCTAGAATCTGCCTCCATGGTCTTTCCTTTCTGGGTACCAAAAAGATTCTGGAGTAGAATCCTTTCCCTTGTGTATGAACTGGTTCTATGGTGCCTTGTAGTAGCAGGGTTTGCAAAACTTGATGGAGGAGTAAATGACTGGGAGGAGGCCGTGGTATGTCCAGTCTTGATTTGGGGGGGGGGGGGGGTGATCAGGACATGAAGCAGCCGTCCTGTATGATGGACAGAACCCATTTGTCTGTGGTAATGAGTGACCACTCAGGGAGACAGTGAGAGAGACTGGCAGATAGGGGTATGGATATTGGGGTGGGGGTTGAAATTTTGGCAGACAGTCAGATACTACCTGCCCTATCAGGAAAGGGGGGCCTTTGGCTGGAAGACTGAGAAGGCCTAGCCTGAGTAGGCCATCTTTTAGGGGGTCTTCTACACCGGGGAGCTATAGGCTTGGAGGTTTTCATGATAAACTGTGTCTTTGCCAGGTAGTTCCTCTGGAACTTTGGAATAGGCGAGACTAGGCTACGTTTTAGGTCCTGTAATTCTTTTCCTTTCAGTTGTAAGGATTTAAACAGGTTAGCCACGTTTGCACCAAAAAGGGCTGAGTGATCCAAAGGTGCATCAAGGAGTTTGGCCCTGAAGTCATCTGGGAGAGACTGAATAAGCAGCCATGAGAACCTTCTTAGTACTGAAGCTGATCCACCTGACCAGGCTGAGGCTTCAGCTGCATCATAACTGCATCTTAAAGCATGTCTATTCATTTGAGAGATGAGGGCCATCAGGGAAGACAAGGAAGCTTTGGCTGCACAGTCAGGGATGTCACCTAAATCCTTAGCAGCTTTGTCCAGCACAGCTAAGGAGTATTTGGTCATATGTTTGGTAGTTAGTGGCTCTGAGAGGGTAGCAAAGGTGTAGATTTTCTTTCCCAACCTCTTCACAGTCTTGCTGCCTTTATCAGCAGGGAGGATACTAGTAGTAGGAGCTTGGAGGCAATGGCCATAGAGGTGGAGATAGTGGCCGGATCAGCAGGAGGGCACTTAGAGAAATTTCTCCATCTCAGAGACTTTATGGAGTCTGTCTGCTCTACATGGAGCTGGAGGTTGAGAGTCCAGCTTCATGGAGGCTGAGGCAAAAGCATCCAAGAATGCAGGTTGAACAGGAAGAACAGCAAAAGGACTGGGAGAGTCCATTTGAATAAAATCATAAAAGCTTTTTTGCATATCAGACATATCCAAGAATTGCCACTTAAAGTGGTCGTTCATCTTATTAATAGTTTCCCCAAAGGTAAGATCCCCTACAGGGGAGTCAGGTTCAAAAGAGCCCTCCTCAGGCGATCCATATCCTAGGGGGGTTCAGATCGGGGAGGAGTAAGAAAGGGAGCCCTCAGCGGAGTCAGACAATTCCTCTTCTTCAGGCTGATCTACCCTTCTTTCATGGATGAAAGGTCTGGGACTAAGGAGGGGAGGAGCAGTGGTAGAGGGTTCTGCAGAAGGCCTAAGGGATGTAAAGGCAATGAACAAGCTCTGGTTGAAGGCCTGCCAATCCGACATTTATTCAGAGGCTGGAGTAAGGTGTTCATAGGTAGGTACTAGGCTATTGGCCCTAGGGCCTATATAAACCTAGCCAAAAAGGTACCCTGGGTTCCACCACCCAAGGAAATTATTTTCCTGTGCCCCTGTCGAGCAGAGCCACAGAAGTGATCCCCAGGGTGAATTTCCTACTTCCCATCCAATCAAAGATTTTTCTTGAAGAGTGCTAATGAGGAGCTCTGTTTGATATAGACAGGTAGTTTACTCCAGAATATGGGAAGTCTCTGGGACAGGAATCTATCCCTCCAACATGTTCTGTTTATTGTGGTGACAAGGTTTAGGTCCCTAGAGCGTGTAGCTCGGAGGGATTGGGATTTCTTTAAGTGGAGCATGTCCAACAGCTCTGGGTTTGACATAGCTTTGTATGTTAGGCAGAGATCGCCTCTGAGTAGGAGATATGTGACTGACTAAAGCTGGAGTTTTTTGAGACAGTCTGCAAGGGGCATCTGTTTAAGGCCGGTAATCCTCTTTGTGAGGTATTTCTGCAGTCTTCCCAGTTGTTGTAGATGTCTTGTGAGGTACATACCAAAAGGGGCGTTGTACTCTATAATGGGTTTAACAAGTGACGAGTAGAGGGGAACAATGACCTCTTTTCCTGGATGAGAAACCTTTTGTGATGAGGTGTGCCACACAGGATTTCCTGACTACTGAGGCGATGTGATTAAAGGAGAGACTACTGTCCACCTGTGTCCCAAGATCTCTTATCACACTTTCGATGTTAAGCAGACTACCACCTAGCTCATGGGTACAGAGATTTTACCAAAGGAGATGAGAATGCACTTTTTGGCATTGAGCTTGAGGCCATGGCTTGACACCAGGCATCTGTCTCAGTGAGGCCCTTTTGTAGGATGTCCACATCGTTAGGAGTTTTGATTATGGCTCCTAGTTTGCAGTCACCTGCAAACTTCACTAGCCAAAGACCTTCTGTGTTAGCCCGTACTTCAGAAAAGTAGATACCAAACAGGAGAGGGCCCCAGGACTGAACCCTGTGGTACTCCACTTGTCACTGGTCTGAAGTAGGATTTTGAGTCTGCTACTTCCACAGTGTGGGTTCCGTCAGTGAGCCAGTTGTCAACCTATCTTGTGACATAGGGATTTATACCTAGTTTAGTGAGTTATCTATAATTCCAGAGTGGGGGGTTGTGTCAAAAGCCTTGGTGAGATCCATATAGGTTGTGTGACCCATCTTACCCTCATCTACGGTTTTGGTGACTGCTTCAAAGAAGTCTATCAGGTTTAGGAGACATGATCTGCCTTTTACAAACCCGAACTGGGTGGGGTCCAGAGTTTGAGATTACAAATATCTTGTTTATAATTTCCATAATGATAGGTTTCATGGCCTTGCAGACCAGGCTCGTTAGGATAATGGGCAGTAGTTCCCGGGGTCCGTGGTGGCTCCCCCTTTGCAGAGTGGGATAACCGTCGCTGTGTGCCACTAAGTGGGCACAAAGCCTGAAGTGAGGCTATGATTAAACATGGTGCTTAGGTGGGTTGCCAGTTCATTCTGCAGTTCATGTAGAACGCAGCCTGGGATGTTGTCAGGTCCCATGGATGCTATGTTCTTGGCTTTGGAGTGTGTGGTTTATACCTGTGCAGCCATGATTACAGGAACTTTGCATTCTTCCGGTACAGAGATGGGCCCTTTAGGGGGTGAGAGGGGGGTAAAGTTAGCACAGAACCTATCTGCCAGGATGTTGGCAATATTAGTTGGTTCTGTATATTTAGTGCCATTGTGCTGTAACTCAGAGCAGATCTGAGTGTTGCCATTGAGATTCTTGACATAGCTATAGAATGCTTTGTGGTTTCTTTAGAATCAGTGGCGATTTTGTTTTCTTAACCAGTTTTGGAGGATTTTATGAGGGATCTCAGCTTCTTACTGAGGCTAACCAGGGAGTTCCTCCAATCATGAGATTTTACTCTTTTTTGCAACAGTTTCTTTCTTCTGTTGTAGAGTTTGCTTATGGCAGGGGACCACCAGATTGGCTTCTTTTTTTTTTTTTTTTTTTTTTTTTTTTTTTTGAGGATAGCATCTTGGTTCTGTTCAGGATAGCACAATCCATGCACTCATGTAAGTGCTTATAAAGTGCATCTGTGTGGGATTCATCAGTCATACCTCTACTGTCCATCTGCATGGGTGTCGAAGTTTGCCACTTCTGTCTTAAGAAGCGTGAAGTTGGCTTTGGAGAAATTTTTTACGGTGGTTTCCCTAATGGGGGGTGGGGGCAGGATGTGGATGTCTAGGGCGATTAGCTTGTGGTCAAATCTGACTAACGAGGAACTGACCTCTGGTGTGGAACACCAGTCACCCATATTGGTAATGATCAGGTCTAGGATATTGCTGCCCTTGGTGGGGTGTGGATAAGTTGATCTAAGGCATTGGAATTTATGAATTCCAGAAAACGTTGAGCAAGAGTTGGTACATGAGTAGTTTTCCCAGTTAATGCTGGGGTAGTTGAAATCGCCCATTATTAGGGTGTTGGGTTGTACCCTAATATTTTCCAGTGTATCAAGAAATGAGGAGTGGGAATCCTGGGGCATGGTGAGGGATCTGTAGCAAGTTACAATTTGGATTGCGGTCTTGCCCACAGTTAGTTGCACTTGGATAATCTCGGATGCATTATGCCGAGCAACTGGAGGTGTGGATATACTTAATGAATATGGACACATCTCCACCTTTAATGTTTCGGTCCAGGTTAGGTGGCCGAAAGGTGTGGTATGAATTATAGCCGGGTAATGCAGAGGTGCTCTCTGGAGCCTTGAACCAGGTCTCTGTCACTGCACAGATGTAGATGTTCTCCATTTTAAGGAGTGCCTCGAAAGAATGCATTTTGAGGTTTAAACTTCTAGCATGGAGTAGCTAGACCCTCAGATTTTGCTTGCATGTACTTGTTACAGTGGTGAATTTGTCATTTGAACCTTGCCTAAAAAAGGCACTATAGGGGTGGCAAGAGCATTAGCCAGTATCCAGAATCCCAAGGGCGACCAGTGCAGGCCATCTCTGGCAAAGCATCGTGATCTGTCAATCATGTCATCCCAGGCAGACAGATACTGGATCCCCTTAGAATGACACCAGAAGCTTAGTCAATTGTTGAAGTCAATCATTTTTGTCCTTGTACTGTAGTATCATTCTGGGTGATGGCAGGATGCTACTCAAGGCTAGGGTTATACCTGCCTGGCTACAAGATCGGAGAGCTCCTCCATGTCTCTTCATGTGTCTGGCTTTTTGCTTTTTCTTTAAAGGCCTCACTGGCATCTGGATAGGAATTGGCCTTGGGTCAGGAGACGGGATGGCGGAGGGGGCGTCTGATTGGCCCAGAATGAATGTTGGATCCCCCCCATGTCTACGGCAGGTGCCGGTAAATCCTCTGTGGACATGTCGTGCACTCGAGATTGTGCTCAACCAAGCTGACTTCGGTTACAGAATGAGGTATGTCAGACAGTGGCACAGCAGACGAAGTAGGCCGTGAGGACTTGGTCCTCTTCCTAGGCAGTTCAGACGGGGCATCGGGCATGGCCTCCATCCCTAATTTGTTTCAAGCGCTGATTCTCTAAATACAAATGCAAGGCCTGCAAATGGCGGCGTAAAGTCTTGGGGACAAACGGTTGGCAAATGGCGCAGTTCTCGTTGTCGTGTTACCTGCCTAGACAAAAGAGACACTTGTCATGGCTGTCTTTGTAAGGCATCTGCCGACCGCACTTGCCCTTACCAGATGACACGAACAGACTATAATTATCAATATAGTAGGACTGAAAGAATCTGGTGGCTGAAAAGTTCTGAGGGCTGGTCCGTGCAAATGTCACTTTTATGGCCCACATTCCTGCAGCCACGTCAGAAGTCTGACGCACCAAGTGGGACTAAAAATCTTTGGAAAATTGGTCTAATAAAATGGAGAGGAAGAAGGGTAAACCCACAAGTAGAACACTGCAACATTGGAATAGAAGGACATCAATGTGTGTGTATCTACCTTTAAGAAGGTATCTAAGGGCTTGCACAAGTGTATAAATACTGAGCATGTGCAAGCCTGTCATTTTGTAGTAAGCTGTTGAAATCTAAGCATGTATGTTTTCAAGGTATATGTCTGCTAATCAGTTCATTTATATTTTATGATGTTATCCATTCTGATGCGTTTCTATGTAATAAAGCATCTAAACAAACTATGCCGCCTGTTTGTCATCTATGTTAGAGAGAGAAGAGCGAAAGTATTGTTATCCTGGGTCATACAAGGACCTACAGTTAGAAAGAAATTGGTATGGATATTTACCTATGATTGGCTGGGCATGAAACATCTCAAAAATTTCATACTGTTTGACCAATCTTGAGGTGTTCTTACTTTTTATAAAGATCAATACATCTGCACTTATTGTCCCTTCTTGTGGGGTGGCTGGCCTAAATGTGTGGAAAGCATTACAGCACTGCACTGCCAAGGTACATTTTGCAGTTTTAAACCATATCTCAGTAACTGCACAGATGTCAACAATCTCAAAGGCGAGGAGCGCTTTCCAGGGAGTGGAGATTCTTGCTGAAACTCCTAGCACTGAGCAGCAATCCCTTTAGTTTATCCTTAGTAGAAGTTACTATGTTGGAAGTTCTGTCAGGTTGGCATTGCCTAAAAAAGGCACTATGGGGGGGTGGGTAATATTTTGGCCAGTATCTAAAAGTTTAGTGGGGACAGGTGCAGACCACAACTGCCAAAGAAGTGCTGTCAGTCGACCATGTCCTCCAAATCAGACAATATTGGACTCTCTTAGAATGACACAAGAGAAAAAGCCAACTGTTAAAGTCAATCACTACCCGTTTATATTGTAGTATCATCCTTGAAGAAGGTAGAATGCTGCTCAGTGATAGGCTTATCAAGATTGGATATCTATACAAGACACATTCTAAAAGCTCTATCATGTCTTTTTCCATGGAGGTATGTCTCACTATGACCGTCTCATACTGGTACTTGTGGTTCAATGTCCTGTGTGTGTGTGCACACACGCGTGACATCTGGTGGATTCTTGCTCCTGACAGGTAACAAGACACTGACCATCTTCTTGCTCAGCTTGATGAGTAGTACAGCAGTGCCTCTCAACTGTCCATCCAATGACCAATATACTGGGTTGTGTGGTAGCTTTCTTTAAGGGCTTAGAGGTTGAGGTACTGTGAGTTGTGGTTGGGTCTGTCCTGGAGCATGTTTGAGAGGTTGCCAAGGACAGCGTCCGGTTGGCCTTTGAGGTTTAGGTCAACTGCATTTAAGAATCTCTACATATGTGAGCTAGTGTGTCGGATCCATAGTAGGTGCAGGCTGTTTGTGCACACGTGTCTCACACAGAGTGAGTGTGAGAGTGAGTGTGAGAGTGAGAGTGAGAGTGAGAGTGAGTGTGAGTGTGAGAGTGAGAGTGAGAGTGAGAGTGTGAGTGTGAGTGTGAGAGTGAGAGTGAGAGTGAGAGTGAGAGTGAGAGTGAGAGTGAGAGTGAGTGTGAGAGTGAGTGTGAGAGTGAGTGTGAGAGTGAGTGTGAGAGTGAGAGTGAGTGTGAGAGTGAGTGTGAGAGTGAGTGTGAGAGTGAGTGTGAGAGTGAGAGTGTGAGTGAGTGAGAGTGTGAGTGAGTGAGTGAGTGAGTGAGTGAGTGAGTGAGTGAGTGAGTGAGTGAGTGAGTGAGTGAGTGAGACAGAGAGAGTGAGACAGAGAGAGTGAGACAGAGAGAGTGAGACAGAGAGAGTGTGCGTTTAAGTATTACCAGCAACCTGTTTGGAAATATCAGTGTCTGTATGGAATAGATTTGCCCCCAAAGACATAGTGTAATTAATGTATGTAATTCTCACACACTATGTCAGTCTGCCTAAGAATAAGGTGTTTGTCAGTAAAGATGAGACAACTGCTACTCTCTCTCAGGATGCTTATTTCCACCAGGTTGACTACGGAGACAGTAGGAAACTCAAATCCATGGCTATGGATCCTCCTTTTAGCGATCTACGAGGGGCAGTGCAAGAGGGTTTGTAACTAACAAACTGAGAATAGATGGGTTGGGGGGGCTAGGACATCTAAACACTCTTGGGGTAATGTTTCTCAGTGGGCAAAGTAGCTGATCTACACTTGGCTAGGTGCTTGTGGAAATAGAAGAGGAAGTTTTATATGGAAAATTGCAACTCTAGGTGCCTGAGTGTATACAGCAAACCACCACAGAACTCTGCACACATTACAGGAAACGAGCGAAACTAGAATCTAATCAGTATACAGTAATAATGCAGAAGAAATACAATAAATGATTCTCTTACTATTGTGAATAACATAACACTAAGGTCCCAGACCAAATTAAAAATGCAAGCAGCTGACTTTTGGTTATAACAAGGAAAAAATGCAGAAAACAATACACAACTCAGACTAATACTCTCAACACTGCAGTGTTCACTAATAAAATGGCATGATACGAAACAGACTAACTCAAGCTTTAACAGCCAAACTGGGAGTGCCTTATCAGTTTGCTCTATCAGTGCCCAGTAGAATTAACACTGGGAGGGGCTTTCAAAATCTAATTTACAGTAGGCGCAAGACAGCTAAAATCCACCATGCAGTCAAACACCAGTTGCAAACACAAGAGTTCATGTAGCTGGATAGGAATGTAGATAAATACCTTAAATAAGAAAATTATTTCTCAGCTCCTCCCACTAATTAGCTAGATCTAATTCTTATTCAATCAAAGAATCAAAAGGAAGATTTCCTAACTGTTCCTAACTGACCCTAAACAGAAACTTAAGACTCCAAGAAAAAAATACACTGCAGTACAAAAACACAAACTGTAAAACAAGACCATAACCAAAAATTAATAGAAACATCCAAACCTTAAATATAGAAAATCCAAAAATTAATGCAAACAGCAGTTGTAAACTCATAATTCTTGTATGCATACTAATACAGGTGCTATGAATTTTGAGAGAGATTAATACTTAAAACAAAATGAAGGTTATGTACTTACCATGATGATAGATCCATGTCTCATTTTCATCCAGTTCAACCTTTGGGTTGTCAGATCCGACTGGATCTGACCTCGACACTTATTTGAAGCTTACAGATTCTGGATTCTGACTTCTCCCCTACCCATAATTCCTTTCACTCGAACTTCGTACCTCAGATCAATTTGCCACACATATTTTACTTTCTTAATTATCCAGAATCAGTAGGAAATCTACTCAAAGGCCATCACCCTTGCAGAATGAGCCCTGGGTTTTGTTTTTAAGGATAATCCTCTTTTAGTATAAACAAATGAAATAAACTCGGACAACCATCTTTAGAGAGTAACTTTAGAAACTCTCTTGCTCATCTTGCTCTAGAAAAGGCTACAAATAACTGCTCTGACTTTCTGAAATCTTCTGTTCTATGGAGATAAAATATGAGCTGACGAACATCTAGCAAGAGTAAGACATATTACGCTTTGTTTGAGAATCTTGGGAAGAACACTGGTAAATCAAGACTGATTACAATTTGCTTTGGATGCCACCTTAGGGAGAAAGGGAGAGTTAGTTCTTAATGCCATCTAAGACTAAGCAAGGAGGTTTGCAAGAAAGGGCTTGTAGCTCAGAAATTTGTCCAGTTGAAGTGACTGCTACAAGGAAAATGGTCTTCCAAGAAAGGAACTTTAGGCCTGCAGACTGGTTCAAAGGGAGGGTGAGTTAAGAGATGGAGCTAGATTATATCATCCTCATGGAGGACTGGGTCCTTAACTGGAAGTCTTGGCAAGAACATTCATAGGTTCATAGGTGTACATTAGGCCAACAGCTACTAGGACCTTACACGCCTAGCCATGTAATTCAAATGTGATCCACAAATTTGACTTATATAAGTAGTGATTTATGGACTCTGTCTGTCCATCAGAGACATAGCAGCCAGACCAGGGGTAAATTTCTGACTACCCATCCACTGGTCCAAATTGAGCTTAAATAGGGATAGGGAGGAGCTCTGCTTCAAATGGATAGGGAGCCTGTTCCAGAGAATGGGAATTCTCTGAGAAATGTATGTGTCTCTCTCCAACATGCCCTGTTTATGCTGCAAGCAAAACTTATGTTTCTTTAATCCAGTAGTTCTGATACTGTTTGTTTTGCGGATGTGCAAGGGTTCAGCAAAAGAACCTGTTTTGGTTAAGAAACCGTGAAAACTCTGATTATGCAGTCCACTTCTCCCTTTAGGACTATGTCCATTAGAATTACCTCCTCCTTTGTCTCGGGTTAGTCTGGATGTACGAGTTTCATCTGATAAACCTCTGACTTCCAGAACTGCATCTTCTTGCCAACCCTCTGATTCCTAGAAAAAGTCCATCGGCTGCATTTGATATGAGAGATGCATGTTCACATTCAACATATTGAAGGGTAGACAGTTGGGAGTCCACAGTCTTTTGAACATCCGCTTGTAAGCTACCAGAGAGTGACTTTGTAATTTTTTTTTGATCAAGCCCCTCTGGAAACGTGTCATGTGAGCTACGTAGTTCAGCATTCTGAGGGCAAAAGTAACTGAAGTGCATGTTCATTTCCTAAACCTTTCTAAAGCCTTCAATTCCCTAACAGGTAGGTGGACAGAAAATCTCTCTTCTGACAGCTCCTTTTTTATGACTGCCACTATGACCATGGCATCTACTGGTGACCTTTGTTAAAGTGCCTCTTCTCCTTGGGAGTTACCAAAATCCTATTCATCTTTAATGGAATAGGTTCTACTACAACAGGGTCCTTTCAAGCCCACTGAGCTAACAGATCCATAACAGGGTCAAGCAGGGGGTACCACCCATGATGCAAAAGAGCTGACACCAAAGGATTTAAGGAATACAGATTCTTCTGATGAAGGAAAAATCAGCGGACCAATCCCCTTGTTGCTTCATCAGTTCAAGGTCACCGAAAGTGACATTTCCTGCAGGAAATCTAGGGGAACCTTCATCTTCACCAAAGTCTGTACCTTCAGTGACCTTCTCTGGAGATGAGTCCAAGAGATTTCGTTTGCATGTCTGTTTTCTGTGATCCTCCCTTTAGGAAACATCAGAAGAGCCTGAATCAGACTGGGAACTCATTTAATGAGTTACTTCTGGACCTAATGGCACTGACTGTTCCCATGAAGTAGAAGGAGCAGCAGTAGCTTGAGGTTGGGACAGAACCAGCTGGAAGAGAACATCTTATCTTTAGGTCTGGCCAAAACCCTCTTTAAAGCCTCAACGGCTGAAGCTGCAATCATTGCCAAAAGAACCTATCATTTGAGGATGAAGAAGACTTCCCCATCCTGATGGGCCTCAGCTCAGAGACCAACCTCGGACACTAGCTGTCAAGTACAGAGGTCCCAACAAGTAGAGACAGCTCCGAAAACTATGGAGTCTACTCATCTTCCTGAGCCCTTGTGTAGACTCTCTAGCTCTGAGCCTTGTCCAGATCTAAGCCTATCACAGTCAAGAGTAAAGGATGATACCGACAAAGTCACTTGGACTGTTGGCTCCACCACAGGTGTACTGGAGGAGCTTTGATTTATGGGAGCCAGACCCGAAGGCCAGACAGTTACTGGAGGGGGGTATTGCTGGACCTGTACCTGGGGCATTCAAAAAGAATGGCACCAGCAGATCCCCACGCTGAATCTGCATTCAAGAACTTCATCATTCGATCGACACCCACCTCTGTAAGGCTTCTGGATGACCAGGTAGACCTCGAGGATGATGATGCCACAGGAGATGCCCTGGAGTACCTCTTCCCTTGAAGGTTCGATCAGTGAGTGGAGTATTGGGTTCACCAGTTCTGGGGTAAGATGGTGCCATGGAAAGGAAGATCAGACCAGAGGAACTGGTGGATCCAACTTCAAAGTGTCTTATGATCCAGATGCAAGGAATCTGTTGAATCCAGGGAACCTTTCTTTGCCTGCTCACATTTCTTTTCCACAACTCTTTTTTGTTATCCTCCTTTCCGTTACATTTAGGCTTATTGACTGAATAAGTTTAAGAAGTAGGAGTAGTAGTTTGTGAAGACCCTATCTGAGGAGGGAAAAGTCCTTTTAAGATCAACTTCTTTCCCAGTCTGAATGGCTATGGTGCCAAAAGAGGCACAGGTCTCTGTCAATATCTAGATGGGCAGTGCCCACATAATGCACACACAAGGAGTGAGGGTCCTGTCCTTGACTTTCTCTGCCATACTATAAAAAACATACTATGCTAAATATAGGCAGATACAAAAATAAATCCTATGCTGTCAGTCAAGACCACTACTAGAATCCACACAACCAGTACTGTAAGAATACTTACTCCTAACTAGCAATAAAGACACCTCTCTACTTAAAACTCATTAAGAAAGAATGAAAATTGGAAGTCAAAAGCTAACTGTTATTAAATAAAAAAACTTTAGTACACAGACATAATAAGTTTACTAAACTATATAAAGAAGGAATTTTACATATATTTTTAAACTAACTGACAAAATAGCTATATAATAAAGTAGGGAAAACAGTAGAAGAGAAAAGGAGCCTGATAATACAAGAAAAATATCGTTTAAAGAGCCCTCAGATACGTGTCTGGATGCTTCAGGAGGCAAACAAGATCTGAGGTACTAAGGTGGAGTGGAAGGAATTACGGGTAGGGGAAGAGAGAGAGCTCTGGATGTGTAAGCTTCAAAAAGGCAAACAGGTTGGATCCAGTTGGATCAGACAACCCAAAGGTTTATTTGCACGGAAATAGAAAACACCGGATCTCATTTTTACTAAAAAACATTGCACATATACAAAAAATAAACTTCTCCTGAATGTGGTAATCAAGATATTCAAGTAAGTTAGAGTTCTGGATACATTATATTAAAAAAATGACATATACAAACGGTAAAAGATGTTACCATTTTCAACCATATCAAAATACAAAAAGTACAGTTGTGTACACTTTCTATAAATGTAGATGTTAAGAGCGTATTCACTGTTGCAGTCATCACACTAGGGTTATCCTGCCAGGGGTAGCCCTCAGTCGGCCCAAATACCAGAGGCTTAGTATTTCTGTATCAGTTGCTGTCGCTTCAGGACTGATGTCAGGTCGTTAGTGATATACAAACAGGCAGCCGACACCATTACATAAGTTTTTCTTGCCCCAAATGTCAAGAGCCCCCAAATAGGGAGCTAAGTTATGGTGGAAAAACACCACCAGTAAAAAGTAAATACCAATAGTGCTGTAAGGAGTGAGGGAGAGAGAGAGACAAGAGGGCTAGAGCGTGAGAAACCAGGACTGCAACAGTGAATACACTCGAACATCTACATTTATAGTAAGTGTACACAACTGTGTGCTCTTCGTGTTTCACTGTTGCAGTCATCACACGGGTTAAATTCCCAAAGCTGAAGAATGGGTGAAGGCAGTCAAGAAGAGTTGGGGCTGGCTAGTATGCCCTGCAGGACTGCTGCTGCAAAGCCCGCCCTGGATTTGGAAAAGATAGGCAGGTGGTAATGCTTAGTGAAGGTATGAACAGAGCTCCAAGTTGCAGCTTCCAGAATGTCCCTGGTAGGGATTCCTCTTAGAAAGGCTGTAGAGATTGAAGTTGCCCTAGTGGAATGTGCTCGAACCCCCTGAGGGGGTGGTTTCCTATGGTGTTTGTAACAGAAATGGATACAGTGTGCTACCCATTTGGAGATTGTTTGTTTTGATAAGGCCTTGCCCTCTGTCCCTGCTGCAAAGCTGACTATTAACTGGTCAGATTTCCTAAAGGGCTTAGTCCTATCACGGTAGAATCTGAGCTGTGTGTGCACATCTAAAGAGTGCATGATCCCTTTCCCCCTTATTTTGAGGATTAGGGAAAAAGGTGGGCAAATGGATAGATTGGTTGAGAGCCACACTGGAGACCACTTTAGGCATGAAAGTAGGGTTAGTCCTGAGGAAGACCAGGTTAGCATGAAAAATGATGAAGGGTTCCACAGCCATAAGTGCTTGTAGCTCAGACATTCTTCTAGCTGAAGTGATGGCCAGAAGCAAGGCTGTTTTCCAAGAGAGGAATTTTAACTCTGCTAACGCTGCAGGCTCAAAAGTGTGGGGGGGGGGGGGCTTTTCCAACACAAAGTTAAGGTCCCAAGCAGGGGTAGGGGCTCTTCTTGGTGGCCTTAAACTGTTAGTCCCTCTGAGGAACTGCTTGATGAGAGGGTGTGAGAAGAGAGGTGGCTCAGTGCTGTAATGAGCAGAGATGGCAGAGGCATGGGATCTTAATGGAAGAGAAGGATAGGTCCCCTGTGGAGTAGGTGTGCTAGCTAATCTAGGATAAGAGGTAAGGAGGGCAGTGCTGGATCTGCTCCTTTAGTCTGGATCCAGGAACAATACCTGTTCCACTTCTCAGCATAGGATTTTCTAGTACTGGGTCGTCTGGCTTCACATATGACATCCAGTACCTGCTTGCTTAGGCTGGCCACTGGAGGAGAAGTCAAGGAATAAGCCAGGCTGCAAGGTTCAGGGTCTGCAATTGCAGATGCAAGAACTGTTCCCCTCCTGCTGAGTCAGGAGAGTTGGGATCTGGGGGAGGTGCCATGGAGGCAACGGTGGCAGACTGCGCAGTAGTGGGTACCAGTGTTGGCGTGGCCAGTCTGGGGCAATCAAGATTGCCCTTGGTCTGTCCTCCCTTATCTTGAGTTATACTCTTGTAAGAAGAGGTAGAGGGGGAAATGCATAGATTGAGAGGTTTGCCCACTGGAAGGATAGGGCATCTACTTTCCAGGCCTTGCTGTCATGTTCCCTGGTGCTGAATTTGCTGAGCTGGTGGTTGTAGGGGGAGGCAAATAGGTCCACCTTCAGGGTACCCCATTTCTGGGTCACAAGGCTGAAGGTGTTGTGGTTTGATTGCCACTCTTGTGGGTCTAGGAGATTTCTGCTTAAGTTGTCTGCCAGAGAATTTTGGTTGACTGGGACAAATTGAGCTTGCAGGTGAATATGCATGGCTGAGGCCGTGTTCCAGAGGGTCATGGCTAGCCTGCAGAGCGAGTCCCCCCCCCCCCGTTTGTTGACATACCACATCACTGTGATGTCGGTTTGATTAGTAGAGGCCCCGGAGAGAGTAGGGATCTGAAAGCTGTCAGAGCATGCTGAACAGCTAGCATTTCTTTTTGGTTGATGTGCAGATGAATTTGATTTGGGCTCCAGTGGCCCTGACTACACTAAGGCACTGTACGAGCACATCCCCTCATGCATGAATCGTGCCATCCCAAACAGAACCAAGATGCTCTCCTCCAAAAAAAGGAAGCCAATCTAGTGGTCCCCTGCCATAAACAAACTTTACAACAAAAGGAAGAAACTGTTGCAGAAAAGAGGAAAATCCCAGGATGCAAAAAACTCCCTTACCAGCCTCAGTAAGAAGCTGAGATCCCTCATAAAATCCTCCAAAGCTGGTTACGAAAATAAAATTGCCAAAGATTCCAAAGACAACCAACAAGGCATTCTATAACTATGTCAAGAATCTAAATGGCAATGCTCAGATCTGCTCTGAGCTACAACAGAATGGCATTAAATATACTGATCCCAAGGATATTGCCAGTATCCTGGCAGATCGATTCAGGGCCAACTTCACCCCCTAAATGGCCCACCTCAATACCAGAAGATTGCCAAATTCCAGTAAGAACAGCCACACAGGTAAAAAACGCACTCTTCAAAGCTAAGAATACAGCATTCATGGGACCAGATGACATCCCGGGCTGTGTACTACATGAACTACAAAATGAACTGGCACCTCACCTAATTGTCGTGTTTAATCACACCCTCACCCTCAGGCTTCATGCCCACTGAGTGGTGCACAGCTACAGTTATCCCACTCCACAAGGGGGAATACACCTTGGATCCCGGGAACTACTGTCCCATCAGTCTGATGAGCCTGATCTGCAAGGCCATGGAACGTATTATTATGGAACTTATAAACAAAGACATTGGCAACCTTAAAACATTGGACCCCACCCAGTTTGGGCTTGTGAAGGGACGATCTTGTCTCCTGAACCTGACTGACTTCTTCGAATCAGTCTCCAGAGCCGTGGACGAGGGTAAGGCAGTCCGCACAGCCTATTTGGACCTCGCCAAGGCCTTTGACACCATCCCCCACTCTGGAATTATAGATAAACTTAATAAGCTGGGCATTAACCCCTACGTCACTCGATGGGTTGCCAACTGGCTTACTGACAGAACCCACACTGTAAAAATAGATTACTCCAAATCCAGCTCCAGACAAGTGGAGTACCTCAGGGTTCAGTCCTGGGACCTCTCGTTTGGCATCTACTTCTCTGAAGTACAGGCCAACACTAAGGGACTCTGGCTAACAAAGTTCGCAGATGACTGCAAACTGGAAGCCATTATTGAATCCCCAAATGATGTTGATACTCTACAAAAGGGCCTTTGAGAAACAGATGCTTGGTGCCAGAGCTATGGGCTCAAGCTCAATGCCAAGAAATGTATAGTTATCCCCTGTGGGGAAAAAACATGTACCCGTGAATTACCACATAGGTGGCAGTACACTAAACACCGAAATTGTGATAAGGGAGACTTAGGGACACAGGTGACAGTGGTCTCACCTTCAATAACCACATCGCCACAACAGTCAAGAAATCCTTCTGTGTGGCACACCTCATCACCAAGGGCTTTTCATCCAGAAAAAAGGAGGTCATTGTCCCACTGTACTCATCCCTCACTAGACCAATTACAGAATACAACGCCCTATTTGGTATGTACCTCTCAAGACATCTGCAATAACTGGAAAGGCCACAGAAATACCTCACTAAAAGAATCACAGGCCTAAAGCAGATGCCCTATGCTGACCGCCTTAAAAAACTCCAGCTACATTCTATCCCATATCATCTACTCCGAGGCGATCTCTGCTTAACATACAGGGCCAAGTCAAACCCAGAGCTGTTGGACATGCTACACTTAAAGAAATCCCAATCCTTCAGAGCCACACGCTCCAGGGATCTAAACCTTGTCATCACAATAAATGAAACATGCTGGAGGGCTAGGTTCCTGACCCAGAGACTCCCCAGACTCTAGAATAGACTGCCCATACATGTCAAGCAGAGCACCTTTTTGGCCCTCTTCAAAAGGAACCTTGTTGACTGGATGGGAGAAAGGAAATTCACCCCAGGGAAGTAAATAGTGTGGGAAGAAATAGCAAGGGAATTGTTATGGCTAGGCTTGTATAGGCCCTAGGGTCAATAGCCTTGTACCAGCCTATGAATGCACCTGATGTCCAGATGTGCAACTCCAGGCATAGTCTGATGCATCTGTGGTTAGGGTCTGGCTGGCGTGGGGTTGTGTAAAGGGAAACCCCTTGTGGTTGCATGCTGCTGCCCACTAAAGGAACTCTTTCCTTAGACAAGGTATCATAGGTATGATAGTTTCCAGGTCCTGAGAATGTTGGCACCAAAGACTTTCTAAGTACCATTGAAGTTTCCTCATATGCAGTCTGGCATACTGAATTAGTAGAATACAGGCCATGAACCCTAGAGCTTGCAGGACTTTCCTTGTGGATAACTGGGGTTGGTGGCCATTTGAGAGAAGCAGCCTATTAGGCTTGTTTTTCTGAAGTAGGGAATGCCATCTGGGATGCTGTGCCCAAAGCTTGCACCCAAGAATACAATTTTTTGACTGGGGACTAGTTTGGATTTCTTTTCGTTGATAGTGTACCCCAGGGAGGTTAGAAGGTCCTTTACAAATGTCAGGTGCTGCAACAGCTTTTCTTTTCTGCCTAAATAAGGCAATCGTCCAAGTAGGGGTAAATTTGAATATTTCTCTGTCTGCAATAGGCAATGGCTGGAGCCAAGCATTTATTAAAACTCTGGGAGCAGTGGATAAGCCAAAGGGAAGTGCAGAGAGAACTGATACTGCATAGATCCTGCCCCGGAATGTAGATATTTCCTGCACGAGTCCCTGATTGGGATGTGCAGATAGGCATCCTTTAGGTCTAGGGTGGCTAACCAGGCATCTTTGGACAGCATAGGGACAAGCTGCTGGAAGATGAGCATTTTGAATTTTGGTACCACCAGGAAGGTGTTAAGAATGGATAGGTCTAGGATTGGGTGCCAGGTGCCCTCTTTTCTGGGTACCAGGAAAAGTCTAGAATAAAAACCTTGGCCTATCTGTTCTGCAGGGAACAGGCTAAATTGCCCTTATGGAGAGCAGGGACTGAACTTGGTTTTGTGCCTCTGCCCACTGGTTTGAAGGAAGGGCTGGGAACCCTTTTGGGGTTGGCAACGTGTGGAAATAAAATTTGTAGCCCTGATGTAATACGTAGAGGACCCATTGATCGTTGGTGATGCAGGTCCAGTTTTTTGCATGGTGGGCAAGTTTTCCTCCTAGGGGCATGAGCAAATGAGCAGAGGTGAGGGGAGCAGTTGAGAAGTCATTGTGAATTCTTTCCATAAGGGGGTGGGCTTAGCACTCCCTGTTTTAGAAGTGGAGGTATTCCATTGCTTAAATCTCTGCATACCCTGAGAGTGTAGCCTGGGAGGTCTGTTTCCCCTTGGTCTAGTTTGAGGTGGCCTTGAGGGGGCTGGAAAGGACCAATGATTTGAGGGGCAATGCCTACTGAATCTTGGGAGACTGCACTTGCAAAAAAAACTTTTGACTGTCTGCATAGACTTAGCTTTTTCTTCCATCTTTTTTAAAACCTCTTCTGCTTTGGTGCCAAACAGATTGTCCTTGTTCAGAGGTGCGTCCAATAATTTTGATTTGACATGGTTTGGCAATGTCTGCTCCTTAAGCCAGGCATGCCTTCTAAGTACAGAACCTGTGATTTCTGCCCTGCAAGATACTTCTAGGGTGTCAAACCCACTTTGCAGGTTATGCTTGCGGACTTGGCCTGCAGAATGCATAAGCTCCTGTAATTCTTTATTTTCTACCAATCAGGGAAGGTAGATAATTTTTGCTTAATAAGTTCCATAGTATGTTGCTAGTATTTCAGCATGTGGAACTGACAATTGAATGCTCTAATGACAAGAGTTACAGAGGTGTATACTTTTTTACCCAATCTGTCTAAAGCTCGGGAATCCGTGTCCGAGGGGGTGGGATTCTTAGCTGTAGTTGCTTTTATTCCTTTAGGTCCTTGTGAGATGACCTCTGGGTCAGCAGCAGGATTTTTGAAAAGAAATTTGTGAAAGTCAGGGGACACTGTAGTACCAGTCAGGTTTCCTGGGAGCACGGGGTAAAGTATCAGGAATTAGACTGGATTCCATAAAGACATCATCCACAACATCCAGAACAGGAAGGATAGCCAAGGGTCTGTGCTGTGGTAAATCTAAAAATTCATAGAATCTTTTTTTGGACCAAGGATAATCCTGGCATTCCCAATGGAAATGCTCTCTCAAAGTATGTAGGTTTTCACCAAAGAAAAATCCTCTGGAGGAGAGGCAGATGGAATGGATTCCTCTGCATCTGAATCCTCATAGGCTAAGGGCATGTCTTCATAATCAGAAACCTCAGAGTCATCGGACTCTTGGTCAGATAAACCTGCTGGGGACAAGTCTCTCTCTTTTAGCAGGAGAAGGCTGGCTTCCCCTAATCAGCATGATAAGGTCTTCCGCCATTTTAAGCATCTGTGGCAAGGAAGCGGGTGCTTGAGTTAGGGTCTTGTTTTTTTTTTGGTTTAGCTCCTACTCTTGGCCTTAGAAACTCGGTAGTTTTAGAAAGAACTGAAGACGCGAAAAGAAGTTGTCGGTTTGTGTCAAATATCGGTAGTGAGAAGAACTTCCTCAGAAGTCAGTACCTGCAGAGCGGCTCCGGACTCATCCAAGGTAGAAACATCCGCAGGTTCTGTAGTCAAAGAAGAGTCTCGCCTCATACCGGGCTCTAAACGGGTCTCGGTAGCAGCCTGCAAATCCATTGAAGCGGGTATCAGGGGCTGCGAAAGTGCCTCACTCAGTACCTGCGAACTGGCGACTAGTTTAACAGAAGCGTCGTCAGCAGTTTTGGACCTGTGCTTTTGTCTCTGTCTTTATCTTTACGTTTTTTCAGAAGATCAGTAGTCGGATGTCTTAACAAAGCCATTTCGGAATACGGAGATCAAGAATGAAAGTATTTAGCTATAATAGAGGCCCGACGATGAATAGTTTGGGCATTGAACAAAGCACAAAACCGGCAGCGAGGTACGTTGTAGTCTGGGCCTAAACAGGAGATGCAGTAAGATCAGAAATCTCAGTGTGGTATTTGCTTTCCACAGGCGAGACAATTGTAAATTTTTTCTGACATCGGTTAGAGCAAGAAAAAAGGATCCCCAACTGGGTACTTAGCTTTAGAAGACTTCAACTTCAATTTCAGAAACAAAAACTCAGGTAGCGGCTGACCGGCACTCATGCAAACTGCTTCTGCTTCGGGCTCCTCAGCAAGAAAGACTGATGTAATGGCATCGGCTGCCTGTTTTTATACCACTGACGACCTGACGTCAGTCTTGAAGCAACAGCAACCAACGCAGAAATACTAAGCCTCTGGTATTCGGGCTGACTGAGGGCTATCCCTGGCAGGATAACCCTAGTGTGATGACTGCAACAGTGAAACGCGAAGAACATCTGCAATCATGCTGATTCAGGAGAGGACAAATTCTACAAATGAAAAAGGTCATAGATCTATGCCATCTAGGCTATACCAACTCTAATACAAAATATAAAAAGGTAATTATTACAGTTAAAAGATTTCATAGTCTGCATTCTTGAACAGAGCATGGGTGCACAAGACCTGGAAATCTTAAATCAAAGATTAGCATGCTGGAGCACACTGCAAGGGCTTCAGGACTTTTTCTTAACTTTCTTCCTTCTCTTTCAACACCAAACATTTCAAATCTCTCACATCTAACTCCTCTCTCAAAACTCATAACTCCTTCTTTCTCTCAGTCATTTATCAGTTGTTCAAATATTAGCATATTTGCTACTTTCAGGTCTTCAAGACTTACTAATTCTTGTGTAAGCCTACACTATCAACATGCAAGTTCTTTTATTTAATTTCTGCCTTCTTCCTCCCAGTCAACTTTGTTTTAAGCACAATTCTTTCTTCCACTACCTCTTCTCTTTCAGCATACACAGTAAAACTATTCTCATTGTTCTTTGTAGAGGATATTTAGAACAAAGCATTTTTGGACTTAATGAAAAATGGAACAGTAGCTGTGAGTTTTAATTGCCAAATTCTTTCCAGATGATCTTCCACAAACTGCAAAAAAAGAACTTTAGCTCACATCAACTTCCACATAAACACAGTCCTTGGTGCCTAACTACTATTTCCACAATTACATGCCATTTTTTTTTCTCTTGCACATCATTTAGCTTTCTACTGGTCAAGTTTTCATAACTGCTTTTCCACTTCCATTTCTTTTCCACCTTTTGTTCCTCCAGTTTCTCTCTCTCATTTTCCCTTTCTTACTGTTTTCTACACACGTTCTTAAAACAGTTATTTGATTTACCTGTTGTATCACTTTCTGTCGTTTCAACTGATGAAACAATAACTGTACGTGGCCCTTCACGGTTCTTATTCGCCTTACTTTGCAAATCTTCCATTTCACTTATGTCTTCCTTTATCTTTGGTATTGTTCCCTTTGGCTCCAGTAGTATGCAATGTTCTACTGTGTTCAAGAACTGTATCTTGCCCTTAAAATTGTGGAAGTTCACATTTCCAACTAACAGCAGTTTCTGTTTATATTTGTAGTTGTGTGGGTAACCTTTTAATTAATATAAAATGATTTATACACTTTTCACATCTCGAGTAAAAAATTAAGGATTGATTACTTCTTTAACACTCATTTACAACACTGAGATACACACCTTTGTTGAGCTGTTACAACTGGACTGACTACTATTTTACTCTGCCAGTCTTCATTATCTATTTGCCTTGTAGTTTTACTACTGGCTTAACAGCTCTTACTGCCTAAAATTTCCATTTCAGACTGATTTGCACACAACGTTGGTCAGACAGCTGCAAAGCAAATATCAAACAAAAGCCTTTTAGAACCAGGTTCCCAATTTTGACAATTCAGACATGAAACAAACAGTGGTCTAATATAACTTCAGATCTGCTGAGGCTATACCAATTTCCACCTAAATTAATCTTGTTTGCAGACATTTACATTAAATGTAATGGAACAGTATTTGCACTAAAATTAACCTTGTATGCAGACACATATATTAAATGTAAGGTAGCAAGTACTTTTACCCTAAAACTTTCCAAGACAAGTCAAAACATCAGGAAAACAATTCACATACTAAACAATCAGTTGAACAAGAAAAAAAACTAAATCAATTCCAGCAACACAATCAATCTGCAACTTCTGTTAACTTACATTAGATACAGTTTCATTCTTAAAATGCAATCCTTCTGTTCCTTCTACATTAGTCTTAAAATGCAATCCTTCTGTTCCTTCAACATTAGTCTTAAAATGCAATCCTTCTGTTCCTTCTACATTAGTCTTAAAATGCAATCATTCTGTTCCTTCAACATTAGTCTTAAAATGCAATCCTTCTGTTCCTTCTACATTAGTCTTAAAATGCAATCCTTCTGTTCCTTCTACATTAGTCTTAAAATGCAATCCTTCTGTTCCTTCTACATTAGTCTTAAAATGCAATCCTTCTGTTCCTTCTACATTAGTCTTAAAATGCAATCCTTCTGTTCCTTCAACATTAGTCTTAAAATGCAATCCTTCTGTTCCTCCTACATTAGTCTTAAAATGCAATCCTTCTGTTCCTTCAACATTAGTCTTAAAATGCAATCCTTCTGTTTCTTCTACATTAGTCTCAACAACAGCAGTCCTATGCAAACTGCAAAACGGGTTTAGGTCATGACACTTTTAGTGGTGTTTCAACAGATATTAATCAGTATAAACTACAGGTTCTATAACAGAGTAATGCCTAATGTAACACACTGCTTACAGCTTCAAACACTGTTGCTACCACTACTGAAGTGTAAACATGAATTTGCTGCTGTTACAACTGAAAATGCAGATGTCGTCAACTCTTCTCCTGGTAGAGTGCAGTAATAAAATAACCCCAGCATGCAAAAACCTGTTACTTAATTACATGCATTTGCTGTTCACGGCTATATAAAAAAAAAAAAAAAAACCCTTAACCAAACTTTTGTATTTCTCAGCTGTAGCAGTTGATTAAAAAAAAAGAAAGAAAATTGTGCTCAGAAAGCTTTTGTTGGTACCTCTTCGCTTCTCACATTTGGTCACTTAAGTAAAAGCTCCAGCAAAAAAAGAAAGCCACCAATTTTGACAATTATTTCAGTTACTAGACACAAATTCCAGAACAAAAAGCAACAAACAAATTAAAATTTTTGCACTGATGCTAAAACATGCTCCAAACAAATACAGTGCTTTAACATACATTTTCTTTTCTTGGCTGTGTACACCAATTAGGTTACAGTACACCAATGAGTTACAGCCACAACATTTAAAAACAATACAAAAACATTCTGCTTACCAGCTCCCACAAAGACCGTGTTGCTGCCCACCAAGATAATCATCAATGTGGATCTGCTGCCCTTAAACCTACCGCTCCGCTTCATATTTAACAAGGGCTCTGCAATCAGTCTGGTCTCAGTTCTTACTCACAGCTTCTCATGTTGGCCCTTCCTCCCTGCTCCCCCCAATCCCAGGAGATGGGGAAGTGTCATGTTCGGCTCAGGGTGCTGTGCCCAACCCAATCATTGCCAGAGGGCAGAGAAAATCAAAAGGGTGGGGGTTACTGCACAGTAAGTGTGCATGATCATTCAAGCTAGTGAGGGAAGCCCTTGAGAAGAAGCGGGTGCAAATCTGACGGAGGGGCACACTTGTGCTCTACGGTGATGTAGGTGCTCAAGTAACCACCCAGAGGGAAGGGTTAGTTTCATGAAAGCAAAAAGTACAGTTTTGTACCTACCATAAATGTAGATGTTCGAGTGCTAATACAGCTGCAGTCATAACAGATGGGTTCTCCTGCCGTCAGGCGGGTCCTCGGTCGGCCGAATTCCAAAGTCTAGGTCCGGCGTTGGTTGTCGTCACTTCTTCCCTGACGTCAGTGCGACAGGGGTATAAAAGAACCAGCAGACGCCATTTTCTTCAGTTTTTCTTGCCCCAGATGTCAGGTGCCCCCAGAAGGAAGGCAATACATAAATTTATGTAATAATGCAGTGCAATATAATCACAAAACAGTAGTTGCAAGCAAATACACCATAAATGAATACCCAAATCAAGTTGTATGAGGAGGTGTTAGCCAATAGGTCTGTCCCAAGAGGGGAAGGAGGGAGGGAAACCTGGACTGCAGCTGTATTAGCTCTCGAACATCTACATTTATGGTAGGTACAAAACTGTACTATGTTCATCGTGCATACAGCTGCAGTCATAACAGATGGGTAGAATCCCAAAGCTAAAAAAGGGGTGGTAGGCACTAGATGGAACTAGGAGGAGCCAGGATGCCCTGCAAGACTGCAGTGGCAAAGCCTGCTCTAGTTTTGGAGTATAATGGTAGGTGGTAGTGCACAGAACTCCAAGTGGCTGCTTCCAAAATATCTTTGGTAGGAACTCCTCTGAGGAAAGCTGCAGAGGTAGCTGTGGCCCTTGTGGAGTGAGATCTGATGCCTGCAGGCACAGTTTTACCATGAAAAGAGTAACAAAAGCGTATGCAGTGGGCTATCCATTTTGAGATTGTCTGTTTGGAAATTGGCTTCCCTTGAGCTCCTATAGCATAGGACACAAAGAGTTGTTCTGATTTTCTGAAAGGCTTTGTTCTGTCCAAATAATAACGTAGCTGTCTGTGGATGTCCAAGGAATGTAGTAGTCTCTCCCCTTTGTTTTGAGGATTAGGGTAAAAGGTAGGTAAGTGAATAGCCTGATTCAAAGCTACCCTGGATACCACCTTTGGCATAAAGGACGGATTGGTTCGTAAGGAAACTCTGTCCTGATGGAAAATGATGAAAGGCTGCACAGACATGAGGGCTTGTAGTTCCGATACCCTGCGAGCTGAGGTGATAGCAAGAAGGAAGGCTGTTTTCCAGGACAAATATTGAAAATCTGTTGAGGCAGCTGGCTCAAAAGGAGGCAAGGTCAGCTTTTCTAGAATGAAATTGAGGTCCCAAGCAGGTATTGGTTGTTTCCTTGGGGGTTTTATATTCTTAGCCCCTCTGAGGAACTGTCTTAAGAGGGGATGAGAGAATAAAGGAGGATCAGTGTTGTATTCTGCAGAAATGGCTGAGGCATGGATTTTGATGGAGGAGAATGAAAGTCCACTGCTTAGCAGCTCAGCTAGATACTGTAATATTTGAGGTAAATTCAGTATTCCCGGATTCTGGCCCTTTTTCTCATTCCAGGCACAAAATCGCTTCCATTTTGCGGAGTAAGCTTTCCTAGTAGGAGGCCTTCTGGCCTCCAAAATGACATCCTGCACCTCCTTGGAGAGTAGGGTCTGTTGTGAAGTTAAGGAATCTTCCATGCGGCCAGATTGAGTGTTTTCAGCTGACTGTGAAGAGTTTTGAAGCTGTGCTGAGTCAGAAGAAGAGGCATTAGAGGTAGGGTCCATGGTGCGGAATGCGTCAGGCTCCTCAGGAGTGGGTACCAGTGCTGTCTTGGCCAGTCTGGAGCAATGAGAATCATATTTGGTCTGTCTGCTTTGGTTTTTAATAGAACTTTGGGCAGCAGAGGAAGAGGTGGAAAGGCATAAACTGTCATTGTTGTCCAACTGAAAGAGAGAGCATCCACTCACCAGGCCTGTGGATGAAAAGTCCTTGAGCAGAATTTTGTCAATTGGTGATTTTTGTGGGAGGCAAAGAGATCTATGTCTGGCCTTCCCCATGCTTGAATTATTTCTGTAAAAACTTGAGGGTGCAACTTCCATTCGTGTGGGTCTGTCATATTTCTGCTTAGGTTGTCTGCCAGCGTGTTTTCCTTGCCTGGCAAGTACTGTGCTTGAAGTTCGATTTGTAATTCCAGAGCCATGTTCCAAAGTGACGTGGCCAGCCTGCATAGGGGTATGAATGGCTTCCTCCCCGTTTGTTTATGTACCACATTACTGTGGTGTTGTCTGTCCTTATCAATAGTTGGCCTGGATGCAGAAGGTCTTTGAAAGCTATAATAGCATTTATTACTGCTAGCATTTCCTTTTGATTGATGTGTAGGTGCTTTTCTTTTGGGACCATTTGCCCTGAATGCACCGATCTGTCATGTGCGCCCAGGCGTAGTCCGAGGCGCCTGTTGTGATGACTTGATTTGCTTGAGGCTTGCAGAATGGGAGACCTGTGTTTCTTTGGCATGCTTGAGCCCACCACAGAAATTCCTTTTGAAGACATGGAATCAGTGGTATTATTGTTTCCAAACTGTGGCTGTGTTGAGACCATAGGTTTTTCAGGTACCATTGAAGTTTCCTCATATGCAGCTTTGCACATGGGATTAGTAGGATGCAAGATGCCATGAATCCCAGAGCCTGCAGGATTTTCCTTGCAGTCAGCCTGGTGAAATTTGCTAGTTTTCTGAAGTATTGAGTTAGTTGCCCCTGTTTCTCTGGCGTGAGGTAGGCCATCTGGGTGTTTGTGTCCAAGTTGGCACCCAGGAAAATTATTTTTGTGAGGGTATTAGCCTTGATTTCTTTTGTTGACTGTGTACCCCAGAGAATTCAACAACATTATTACAAAAGCCAGATGTTTCAGAAGTATGTGCTTGCTGTCCACTTGGATCAGGCAGTCGTCCAAATATGGGTATATTTGTATCCCTTGAAGTCTGCAGTAGGCAATTACTGATGCCAGGCATTTCGTGAATACTCTGGGCGCAGTAGATAAGCCAAAGGGCAATGCAGAGAATTGATAATGGGTTGAACCTGCAAGAAATCTGAGGTATCTTCTGCAATTTTGTCTGATTGGGACATGCAGGTATGCCTCCTTGAGGTCCAATGTTACCAGCCAAGACTCCTTGCCCAGCATGGGAAGAAGCTGCTGTAATGTGAGCATCTTGAATTTCGGCACGAGTAAAAATGTGTTTAGGATGGATAGGTCCAAAACAGGTCTCCAATCTTTTCCCTTCCTTGGTACCAGGAATAGTCTGGAATAAAAACCTTGACCTTGTTCTTGAGTAGGTACCTCTTGAATAGCTTTCATGTCCATGAGATCTGAAATTTGTCTTTGTGCCTCTGCCCTTTGATTGTGCGGCAGGTTTGGCATGCCTCTCTTTTGTGGAAGGGTATGAAAATGGAATCTGTAGCCTCTGTTTATAATGTCCAGGATCCATTTGTCTTTTGTGACCATATGCCAATTTTTCGAAAATAATGCCAGTTTTCTGCCTAAGGGTGCTGCCATTTGAGCCTTGCTTGGCATGCAAAGGGGAAAGTCATTGGGTTTGCTTTCTGAATGGCTGTGAACTATCCTCACCACCTCTTTGTGTAGGAGCTTGCCATTGTCTGCCTCTAAACGATCCTTGAGATTGCCCTCTGCCCCTCGGGCGCCTGTATCTACCTCTTTGGGGTCTGTCCGTGGCTGGAAAGGACCAATTTTTGGAAGGCCAATTTCTACTGAAACATGGAGGTTGTACCTGTAGAAAATCTTTCACTGTTTGCATTGATTTAGCCTTTTCCTCCATTTTCTTTAATACCTCCTCAGCTTTAACACCAAATAATACATCTTTTTGTAAAGGGGCATCTAGTAATTTAGCTTTGACATAATCTGGTAAGGTTTGCTCCTTGAGCCAGGCATGTCTACGTATGACTGATCCTGTAACAGCAGCTCTACATGAGGCCTCTAGAGCATCAAAACCACATTGCAAGGTATGTTTACCCACTTGTTCTGCACTATGCATCAAATCCTGCAACTCCTTCAAGTCTGGTTGTTCAGGTTGTGACATTTTGCTTCTCAACCGTGATAACAGAAACTGTTGGTACTTTAACATATGGAACTGGCAGTCTAATGCCCTCGGGGTTAAGGTGGCCGAGGTGTATACCTTTTTTCCCCCACCTTTCTAAAGATCTGGAATCTCTCTCTGAAGGGAATGGATTTTTAGCAGTGGAGGCCTTAATTCCCTTGGGGCCCTGTGAGATAGTTTCTGGGTCAGCCGCATGGCTTTTGTATAAGAATTGGTGCGAGTCAGGAACCCGGTAGTACCTGTCAGGCTTGACTGGGGCTGGAGGTAAAGAGTCTGGGTTAAGGCAGGCCTCCGAATACACATCATCTAGTATGTCTAAGACAGGAGGTATAGCCAGAGGCCTGTGCTGAGGGAGCAAGAGAAAATCCCTAAGCCTTTTCTTGGAGTCTGAGTACTCTTGGCCTTCCCAGTGGAAGTGTTCCCTCAAGGTATGCAGTGTTTCCCCAAATGAGTAATCCTCAGGGGGGGGGGGGGAGACAGAGGGAATGGACTCCTCTGCATCAGAATCTTCAAAAGGGGAGTATGAATGTTCCTGTTCATCAGAGTGCTCTGAAATAATGGAGGCCTGGTCCGAGGAGGGGGATTCTTCCTCCACTCTGGGCCTTTTGTCTGGGGGGGGGGGGGGGTTGAGAACCCCTGATAAGAGTAATTAAATCCTCAGCCATTTTACGCATCTGTTTTTTAGGCATGGGGCCTGGAGAAGGGTCCTGTGTAGCTTGTCTCTTAGAATGCATGGCTGCTTTAAACTTAGTGAAAGCCTTGATGGAAAAAGAAGAGGAAGGCCTGAAGACACTGAGAGGAGGCAGACCTGTCTACATTCTGAGTTTCACCACCTAGAGTGGCTTCGTTATCTGTAGTCGGGGTGTGGGCCGAGGAGCCTGCGACCTCGGGCACAGTAGACACCGCCAATGAAGTGTCGTCGGTAGGCAGGGGCTGCGTAGGCGCCTCGCCGAGAACCAGACCACCTGTAGTCGGCTTTAGCGTGGTGTCGGTAGAGGCCGCGGACCTCGTGTGTCGGTCCTTATCTTTACGTCTTTTAGTCAAAACTGGAGTCGGAGTATCCGACGACATAATGTAGTTACATTTTTTGCCAAAATAGTGCTGGGCGAACTCCGCCCAACGCTTAATGGCGCGTTTGTTGAATGTAGCACATAAACAACAGACCGAGACGTCATGGTCTGGGCCTAAGCAAGGAATGCAGAGGGAATGAAAATCCTTATGCGGTATTTGCTTCCCACATGAAATACAATTATTAACTTTGTCTGACATCGGTCTGAGGCAAGAAAAGTTTCCCCAACGGGGTACTTCGCTTTCAAGAAGACTTCGGTTGCAAAATTTTCGTAATTTCAGGAGCTGGCCGACCGGCACTTGCGAACTGCTTCTGCTTTGGGCACCGCGCGGCAAGAAAGACTGAAGAAAACGGCGTCGGCTGGTTCTTTTATACCCCTGTCGCACTGACGTCAGGGAAGAAGCGACGACACCCGACGCCGGACATAGACTTTGGAATTCGGCCGACCGGGGACCTGCCTGACGGCAGGAGAACCCATCTGTTATGACTGCAGCTGTATGCACGATGAACATCAGCTCTCACTGTCAGGACGTTGTCAACACCACCAAATACCTGGTGTATGGCTGGATGCTCCCCCTACAAGGTTCTCATCGCAGGGGGATCTGAAGGGATTCCTTCAGCCCTAGTGAATAAATGGAGTCAAGTCAGACAGTAAGTGGCTTGATCACTGGCATGGCAGGACAGAGAGAAAGCAACTAGGAAAAACAAGTTGTATAGCTACAGTTTCTGGAAAAAGCAGCAGACTATGTCAATCACCCTACAAAAAGCACAAGTTGCAAGTGGATCAGTTAACTCAACACTGCAGATCATTTTCTTACATCACGTACACAACTAACGCACCAAAGGGTTTCTAACAGGAAATAAGTTTAGTTTATTACCTTTCATTAAGGACTGCTTTAACAGCTAACTTAAATTTACTTATTTAACATTTGTTGACCGGGAAAGACAGACCAGGACAGAGCTTACTTTCAGTGGAGTCCCGGGGAGAAAAGCTCTAGACACGTTTCTTTACAGTGTGGGAGGAAACCCACGCAAATGTAGGAAGGACATGCAGACTCCGCACAGAAGGCACCCCAGCCAAGAATCAAACAGAGAACCTCTTGTGACAATGTTAACCACTGCACTGCCCTAATAGCTTAACAGGTAAGATATTCCATTTTCCCCCAAAAAAAGTACAGTTGTGTAAATTGCACTGACTCAACCTACATATGTCTGAATTCCTTACTTCTGCAATAGTCTTTAGGCTGTGTGTGGGAAAGGCACAGCAATCTACCAGCTTCCAAAAGCTCCCTCCTACATTTCCACTCTGATTGCTGATGGGTCAGCCCTGAGGAAGGTAAATAAACAATCAGAGTGAAAGATCTTCAGGACTTTCTTGCCTAAAAGTAGTAGCGTACTCATACTGAACTCAAGAAACCAGAAGTAACCATTAACCTATTTCCCAGCAAAAAACTATATGCAATTTTATTGATATACAGGATGGGTGCAGCTACTAAAGCAGTGAGGAATTTGAATTTCTACTGTTATGTGTAAATGCAACATGCACAACTGTACTATGTTCACTCCCACTGCTACTGTAGCCTTTAGGCTAGATGAGTTATTTCCAGAGTGTACCCAACCAGGGAGGACACCTCACTAAAAGAATACAGGGCTTAAGTAAAATGTCCTATGCAGACCCACTCAAGGCTCTTTCCCTGTATTCTGTCTCCTACAGGCTTTTGAGGGGAGATCTATGCCTGACATACAGGGCTTAGTCAGACCCCACTCTGATGGACCTCTTGCATATCCGCAAAACAAACCGCACCAGAATTACCTGTTGTAAATTTATTTTATTTATTTATTTATTGACCAGGATAGATTGACTGGATACATATCCATTTTCAACGGAGGCCTGGGGAGAAAAGCTCCAAACTTACAAACAGATGAAGACAAGCAAGTTGCAGTATATGCACAAACATATTGTATTAACATACAAGTTACAGTCTCACATTTCAAGCCCATGAATACAGTTTATATTCAGAAATATATACAAATATGTTACGGTTTCTCCTATCAAACCTACAGGTGCAGCTTCTATACAGAGTATCTGCAAAGACGTTACAGTTTCTCTTTTCAAACCTTTTAGTGCAAGAGGTTAGTCGCTGTGAATAAAAAATTGCAGGGATATGGAAGTAGATGAGGCTTTAGTCAGGGTTATAGCAAGGACATAACCAGTGAGTTTTAAAATACTGGGTTAGATTTTTTTTAACTGATTAAGGGAGGGGTTTAGAGTAAGATCAGATGGGAGTGAATGAGAAGTTATGTACCTACCATAACGTTCCATGTTAGTTGTCGTCTTCTCGCCTTCTTTCTTGCTGGATGGGTTCGGAGCCGAAACTCCGCTTATACCAAAGCTTGAGAGCTATTTTTACCGGCTCGAGGTAACCATGTATCCCACAATGCTAGGCGCTAACTACCCAGATCTCGTTTGATAGCGAACACTATAGCAGTTCTGTCCCCAGAACAAAGGAGAGAGAGGCATACCCATATAGATAGCCATCCCAAGAAAAGGATAACCACTGGAGACCATACTGGGCAAAAAAGAAGGCCCCGTAGGATCCTATCGGTCTGTCCAGGCTAGGGGGTTGGAGGGGGACGAAGAAAGAAGGCGAGAAGAAGACAACTAACATGGAACGTTATGGTAGGTACATAACTTCTCAATGTTAAGTTGTCAATCTCGCCTTCATTCTTGCTGGATGGGACCGCACCCCTAGCACCTCAACCCTGGGTGGCTCATCGGAACAGACTCTTGAGGACGGTGGAACCAAAGTTAGCTTGGCCATGTCCAATTTGTAATGAGAAATAAAGGTATGGGGAGAGGCCCATGCAGCTGCCACACAAATTGAATCTGAAGGCAACCTGTCCTGAAAAGCTATTGACATAGCTAAGGCTCTAGTTGAATGGGCTCTAGGTTTTGAAGGAAGCTTTTGACGCCTCAGTTCATAGATGAAAGTGATGACAGAGGCCAACCATCTAGAAAGGGTTACTTTGGAAACTGGAAGGCCTTTCTTCCCTTCAGCATAAGATAGGAAGAGCTGCTCAGATTTCCTAAATTGCTTGGTTCTATCCAGGTAGTAACGGAGTTGGCGATGAACATCCAAGAAATGCAACTTTTGTTCCGCTCTGTTGGAGTAATTAGGGAAGAAAACTGGGAGATCGATAGTTTGGTTTAGATTTGCCTGAGAAGATATCTTGGTTAAAAAAGAGGGGTTAGTTCTGAGGGACACTATCTTTATGGAAAGCCAGATAAGGACGACGAACGCAAAGGGCATGAAGTTCTGAGACTCTCCTCGCAGAGGTTATGGCCACTAGAAACAAAGTCTTCCATGAAAGTAACTTCAAAGAACAGGAAGCCGCAGGTTCAAAGGGAGGGAGAATCAAGGAGGTTAAAACTAGATTCAAATCCCACTGCGGTGGGGGATGTCTGACTGGGAGCTTAAGTAAAAAGATACCTTTAAGGAAGGCTTTACAAAGTTTATGAGACATAACAGAGGAGTCTGACAGGCCAACATGAAAATTTGAAATGGCCGCTAACTGGACTCTGATAGTGGACGAAGAAGATCCTGACTGAAAAAGTTCGGCCAAAAAATCCAGGACCGATTGGATAGGAGGCATGAATGGGTCTATGTTCCTAGATTTTGCCCAGAAGGAAAAACGTTTCCATTTGCTGGCATAAATCCTCCTGGTAGAAGATTTGTGAGAAGCTAAAATGATGTCACACACTGAATGGGAGATAAAGGGAAGCCTGACTAAGGTTGGAAGTGGAGCAACCAAGCTGTGAGGCTGAGAGGGGGGAGGGATTGGTGCAGTTTGCCCGACTGATGGGTCAAGAGATCTGGAACTGGGTCCAGATGCCAGGGCTGCTCCAAGAGGTAACGATGCAGGAAAGAAAACCAGATTTGTCGAGGCCAGTAGGGAGCAATGAGGATCATTGTGGATCTCAAGGCGGTAGCTTTCTGAATCAACTGAGTGATTAATGGAAAAGGGGGAAAAGCGTACAGGAGATCCCGGGGCCAATCGTGGACTAGAGCGTCTCTGGGGGGGTGGCCGGGAAGAGAGTGAAAAATTTGTGGCACTTGCTGTTCTGGGGTGTTGCGAAAAGATCGCAGCAAGGCTGACCCCATTTTCCGAAAATTTTCTCCACTACTGACTGCTTGAGAGACCACTAGTGCGGCATGAGAATGGCCCTGCTTAGCCTGTCCGCTATGACGTTGTACTTCCTGGGGATATGCGTTGCTATCAGAAACCGCTGAGAGGAGATCGCCCACTGCCAAAGTCCGAGTGCTTCTCGACATAAGGGATAGGACTTGGTTCCGCCCTGCTTGTTGATGTACCACACTACGGACATATTGTCCGTCTGAACTGCAATCGTCCCGATGGGAAGAGAGTCCTGACGGGCTTGCAACGCTAAAAGTACTGCTCTCATCTCCAGGATATTTATGTGCAGGTGGCACTCGAAAGGTTGCCAAGTGCCCTGGACCGTCCTGCCCTGAAAATGCCCCCCCACCCGATCAGGGAGGCATCCGTTGTCACTGTAGCAACTGGGGGGGGGGGGGGGACAAAGGGTCTGCCCTGAATCACTTGGAAGGGAGACCATCCACCAAGACAGGTGTTTTTTGCATGATCGGGTTAAAATGTTGTGTGACATCGGGAGCTGCTGGAAGGATCACTGAGAGAAGAGCATCCACTGAAGGAGTCACATGTGGAAGCGAGCTAAGGGAAGTAACGTAATGGCAGCCGCCATGAGACCTAGAGGCTTCAGTACAAACTTGGCATGGATTTTGTTGTTCTGAAGAAGGATATGAACATGTTTGCGAATATCTGAGACTCTTTGTGCCGTTAGTTTTGCAGATAGACTGTGTCTAATATGGCGCTTATGAAGTTAATAGACTGACAAGGCGACAAAGCAGACTTTTTGAAATTTATGGAGATACCTAGCTCTTCGCAAATCTGAATGGTGTAATCTCTGGACTGAATAAGTTGACGCCTGGTGGTGGCGGTAAGGAGCCAGTCGTCCAGATATGGAAACACCTGGAATCCTTGACGCCTCAGATGAGCCGTAACCACTGCCATACATTTGGTTAACACTCGGGGGGGGGGGGGACTGTAGTGAGACCAAAGGGCAGGGCCCTGAATTGGTAGTGACTGGCCCCCAGCCGGAAGCGGAGAAATCTTCTGGAGCGCCTGTGCATTTTGATGTGGTAGTACGCATCCTTAAGGTCTATAGAGCACATCTAATGGTCCTGACCCAAAAAGGGTAGAATGGACTGTAGCGTGACCATCCGGAACTTCGTTCTTTGAACAGACTTGTTCAGTCTGCTGAGGTCCAAAATTGGTCTCCAGTCCCCTGTCTTTTTTGGTACCAAAAAGAACTTGGGAGTAGATTCCGGGTCCTTGCTGGTCTGCTGGGACTGGTTGGATGGCCCTTTTTCTTAGCAGTTTTGAGATTTCTAATACTGCTTGTTCCCTTAGACCGGGTGGAACATCTGGAATGGGCCTTTTTGGCTGTTTTGGGGTGTGGACAAAGGGAATTTTGTAACCCTCAGATATGATCGACCGTACCCATCTGTCTTTGGTGAGGGAAAGCCAAGCTTTTGGGTACAGTGATAATCTTCCCCCGACTGCCTCCGAAGGCGGACAGTCGGGCAGCTTCTCAGGGATGCTGGAAGGGTTGGCCAGAGACAGCTTCTCTGCTACCCTGATTCTGCGGACCCTCTCTGCCCCTGGGGCGGCGTCTGTTATTGTTCCCCCCCTGCCTCTAGAGGGGAACTCACCTCGTGCTTCCGGCGCGACTCCCTGTGGTTTGCGGAACCACATTTGTCCACCTTTCTGACCTTTAGGGTATGGTCTAGATGGGGTGGAAAAACGGACTCCCACGGCAGAGAAAGTCTTGCCTTCTTGTTCGCATCTGATTAAAGTATCCTTCATCTGAGGTCCAAACAACGCCGAACCATCAAAGGGAGAGTTGGTGAAGGACGCCTTAAAGGGGTCAGCAAAGTTACAAAGCCGCATCCAGGCGTGACGTCTTAAGGCCACGCCTGTACCTGCAGCCCTACTCGCCCCATCGGCCGCATAAGAAATAAGCCGCATGGAGGAGTTAACAATCGAGTTTAGGGTTGCCAGCTGGGAGTTGATTTTGTCCTGAGACCCCGCAGCTGTTGGATCCTGTAGGGTATCACCCATTTCTTTGAGCAAGTCTCTTTGAAGGCGGGTGAAATGACATAAGTAATTCAGCGACCGCATGGTAAAGGTCGCTGAAGAAAACATCCGCTTGCCGTACCTATCCATGGTCCTAGATTCCTTATTAGGAGGATGGATAGGTACTGAAGGATCGGCCAGTTCCTTCTTAGTGGCTGCTGCCACCACCATGGCATCAACAGGGACACCCTTGGTCAAAAACTGTTTATCAGAAGGGGCTGTGATAAATTTTGAAGGCCTCCGTGGGGTAGGTTCCATCGAGTCAGGGGCCGTCCATGCCTTCCTGGCCACCACTTCCATAAGGGGGTCAAAGGGTGGAGACACCCAGGAGGTGGAAGGGCGAGAACCAAATGCCTCTAGGTAGACCGACTCGTCCTCGGAAGGACTGAGGGTAGACCAGTTCCCCTTCTGCTTAAGGATCTCAAGGATGTCAGAAAAGGAGACATCCTCAGAGGGGGATCGTGGGGACCCTTCCGACTCATCCAAGTCGGTGTCAGATGTGACCGACTCAGGGGAGTCCACATGCTTCCTCTTACATTTCCTCTTCTGAGGGGGCTCCCCTGACGGATCAGGGGAGGCCTCAGAAGAGGAGGATGCTCCCAATGGGGGCCCCTGAGGCATAGGATCTCTGCGGTCAGGGTCGAGAGGATGGGTAGAGACCGTAGCAGGCACTAAAGTGGGAGGAGCTGAGGGAGCCGACCGAGGAGAAGGCACAGGGGTCAGCACACTCCTCATGACCTCGAAAGCACCCCTATCAGGCAGGGAAGAAGGTCCCCGCTCCGAAGAGATAAGGACCCCTCCCGGCACCGAGAGGGATGGCTCCGAGGCCAATGTCGGAGCCAAACTCACCTGCGCCGAGGTTCCGAGGGGGAGAACGGGGTCGGACAAGGGTCCGATGCCACTTGCCCCCTCGGAGCCGACGAGGGAGTCATGGCGCCCAGATCCCTCCAAGGATGGCACCATAGAAGAAATCGGAGCCGACGACGGAGCCGAAATGGGTGGTATCGGCTCCGACGTGTCGACTGTCCTGGATCCCACAAACTCCGGCTCCGAACTCAGGGGAAGAGTCGGAGGAGGAATCGAAGATGGAAAGGGGATAGCCACTGTCTGTTGAGAAGGGCTATGAAGCATCTGGGCCAGTGCCTGCGACTTAAGGAGTCTGCTAACCACCCTCTCGAGGTCATGGTCCGAAAGCCTGGAAGACCGAGAGGAATGGGACCAACGGCTGCGCTCCAAAAGCAAAGGAGATCTCGGAGCCGAATGGACAGACTCCAAAGAAGGGGACCTGGAGCACTTACGACTCGAAGACGGTTCCGACGTAACTAACGGAGCCGACTGAGTTCTTGAAGCCTCGGCTCCGGCCGGAGCCGATGCAGAAACAGAAGTAGCGCCACTGGTCGGAGGCTCTGTACTCGGAGCCGACGATGTAGTGGGCTTAGAAGGTTTGCCCGACAAGGACTTGGCCGGGGAACCTTCGGGCTTCAACAAGCCTCTCAAAATCAACTTGTTTCTGCGTTCCTGCAAGACTCTTGGACTGAATGCATGGCAGACAGAACAAGAGTCCTGCAGGTGCAGAGGGCCTAGGCAATAAACACAAGAAGTGTGGCCGTCTGTCAGGGACATTTTCTGACAGCACGAATCACATTTCTTGAAGCCTGAGACCTTGGACTCCTTAGACATCTTGTGGTAAAACACACCCAAACACACACACACACACACCACACTAAAGAAAACTTAGTCCAGTCACTTCACCACACCGAAGACTAAGATTAAAATAATTAAACTAACAATTTAACTGAAGAGAAAACTAGAGCACAAACTTGGCCCGAAGGCCTGATAATATCAGGAGAACTGTAGGACCGAGGGGATAGAAAACAGACCCAAAAGGGGACTATATAAGGCGGGTTACTCTAAAAGGGTAAAGGGGAAATAAACGTACACTAACCCTGAAAATAAAATGGAAAAACCTTACCAGAAAACTGCTTCTGAAAATATTTTACCAGAGAGCCTGCAAAAACGCAACCTCGCAGCTAAGCGGCAAACGAGATCTGAGTAGTTAGCGCCTAGCATTGTGGGATACAGGGTTACCTCGAGCCGGTAAAAATAGCTCTTGAGCTTTGGTATAAGCAGAGTCGGAGCCGAGGATCGGCTCCAAACCCATCCAGCAAGAATGAAGGCGAGATTGGCAACTTAACATTTCCAGGTTTTGCCTAATGAATTTGCAAACAAAGATTCTCCAGATAGGTTGTTGGCTTTAACAGACTGAACCAAAAGTTTTGTAGTGGAACAAAGTGGCCTAGGGTTTCTGTAGGGATGGATAAAGTTTAAGGGAAGGCATTTTTTTCTGGATGGTTAATAACCTTGAATGCTACAGTAAGTTGATTACATTGAATTAGACTGGGGAGATCTAGCCATCCTAAGAGGTTTAGGTTTTGACAATGGTGTGTCCTGTAGGGAGTTCCTGTGGCAAACCTGGCAATTTGATTGTAGCAGCTAGAGAGTTTGCTGAGATCAGTTTTGCTCAAGTTAGTGAATATTGGCGAGCCATAGAGTAGAGATGAAAGCAGAGGGGTACGGTCAATGTCAGTCCCAGCTAGAGGGGTGAGAAAAAAAGAAGTTACGTCTTACCATAACGTTCCATCTGTATTGTTGATCCTCGTTCAATCATTACGCATGGGTATCGGTTCCGAGCTCGGAACCGAGCCGGCCATTTTCCAAGCTTGCGTCAGTTTCCAACTCTCGAGCTAAACTCTTACCCACAACCCCCCTCTTAGATTGAGTTTGCAAGTCAAAGAGGGTAGAGGCTACCTCTGGTCAAATAACCTAAGACAACCAGATGGTAAGATCCACTAGAAACCACAGGAGAGGGAAGGAGGGAGGGTCATAATGACTGAACGAGGATCAACAATACAGATGGAACGTTATGGTAAGACATAACTTCTTTATCTGATATTGTTAATCCTCGTTCATTCCTTACACATGGGACAGAGTACCCAGCTACCTTTATTCCTGGGAGGCTCTCATGGAAGGACATTCCTGAGCACCACAGAACCAAAAGATGCTCTTCTCCTGGAGGCCAAATCCAATCTGTAATGATTGATGAAGGTATGAGGCGTAGCCCAAGTTGCACCTGCACAGATGTCATGTAAAGAAGCTCTAGCATGGAAGGCAGCAGAAGTTGCCACCGACCTTGTTGAATGAGTTATCATGGTAGTAGGCAACGAGATATTACGTTGTGTATAAATGAAGGTGACACAGTCCTTCAACCATCTAGCTAATGTGACCTTAGCAACAGCAGATCCTAATCTAGGTCCAGAAAAGGCCAAAAATAACTGGTCAGATTTATGAAAGGGTTTAGTTCTATTTAAGTAAAAACAGATTTGTCTGTGGTATCTAGGGTATGTAGGCAATACTCTCCTCTGTTTGAATGATTGGGAAAGAAAACAGGCAATTCAATGACTTGATTAATGGACATTTCAGAGATCACTTTAGGCAGAAATGACAGATTAGTTCTCAGAGACGCTATCTCTATGAAAAATCAAGTATGGACTCTCAATACGTAAAGCTTGAAGCTCAGAAATGCGTCTGGCAGAAGTAAAGGCGACTAAAAACAACGTTTTCCATGACAAATACTTGAGGTCGCAAGAAGAGGCTGGTTCGAAAGGTGACATTGTCAGAGCTTGTAGAACTAATGATAAATCCCATGGTTGAATAGGTTCTCTAAAAGGTGGCTTCCGATGATTCACACCTTTTATGAAGATCTTACACAATTTATGGGATATAAGAGGAATCTTGGACACACTCATAAAAATTAGAAATTGCAGCCAAATGAACTCTAATGGTAGAGGCCGATAGACCAGATTTAAAAAGGTCGGCCAGATAGTCTAGTATTATCGACACTGGTGCTGAAAAGGGGTCTACTTGTTTATCTTTCAGCCAGCAGGTAAATCTTTTCTACTTGCTCAGATAAGTAATTCTAGTGGAAGACTTATGAGAAGTAACGAAATATCACGTACTGGTAAAGAAAGATCATTCTGCCTGGCAATCAAGGGAATTGGAGTAGCCAAGCCGTGCGCTTCAGGCTGTTCAAGTTGGGATGAATCTGGTTCTGTGGATGTGAGATCAACTCCGGGGCTGGATGGAGAATCTCGATCTTAGCAGGTGAGGCCAAAGGAAAGGGAACCAAATCTGTCGAGGCCAATATGGTGCTATGAGGATCACCTTGCTCTTCAACCGACGGGCTTTCTTCAGAAACTGGGAATGAGGGGAAAGGGTGGAAATGCGTGAAGACCCGAGGGCCAATCATGGACTAGAGCATCCCTGGGTGACTGTCTCGGAGAGGGAATCAGGGTGAAGTAGTTGCTGCATTTGTAGTTGGTCGGGGATGCAAAGAGGTCACAGCAAGGACGGCCCCAGCGGTGGAAGATCTCCGCCGCTATCAAGGTATTCAGGGACCACTCGTGAGGTTGAAGAATGCACCTTCTGAGTCTGTCTGCTATCACGTTGGAACTTAAGGGAATGTGTGTTGCGAGAAGAAAACGGTTGGTAGCCATCACCCATTGCCATATCCTCATGGCCTCCCGACAAAGGGGGTAAGATTTGGTTCCACCTTGCTTGCTGATGTACCAGACCACCGCCATGTTGTCGGATTGAATTGCAATTGTCCCAGACAGCAGCAGGGGATGGAATGCTTGCAACTCCAGAAGCACTGCCCTCAGCTCTAGAACATTTATATGCAGATGGGCCTCCAGTTCTGACCAAGTGCTTTGGACTGTCTGTCACTGACATAGCCCCCCCCACCCCATCAGGGAGGCTTCTGTGGTCACTGTGGCCTTGGGTTGCTGGGGGGAGAAGGGGCGAGACCATTGTGAGAGATTGTGTGCCATCCACCAATTTAAATCCTGTTTGCACCTGTGTGTTACTCGAATCATGGCTGAAAGAGGGTGCTGAAAAGGATACCAATGGGTGAGCAGTAGCTATTGTAGAAGCCTCATGTGATACCTGGCCAAGGGAACAATGGTGATGGAGGCTGCCATGGAACCGAACAGCTGTAGCACCGAGGGAGCCGTGGATTTTCCCTTTGAAAGGATTGGAATTAGTTGTTGCTTTATCCTTAGAATTCTGTGCTCTGGAATAGCAACTCTGCAGTTTTTTGTGTCCAAGATAACCCCTATGAATTCTGTCGACTGAGATGGGGTGAGATTGGATTTTTGCCAGTTTATGGTTATGCCTAGCCTTTGAGCAGCAAGGAGAGAGTATGCCAGGGCTTTTTCCAGTAGATGTCTGGTGGGGGCGGAAATGAGCCAGTCGTCTAGGTATGGAAACACCTGGAATCCTTGAAGTCGCAAGTGAGCTGTGACAACTGCCATGCATTTTGTGAATACTCTGGGGGCTGTAGGGAGTCTGAAGGGAAGTACTCCGAATTGGTAGTGACTGGTTCCCGCACGGAAGCGCAGAAATCTTCTTGATGGCCTGTCCACCTTTATATGGTAGTACGCATCTTGAAGATCTATAGAGCACATCCAATCGTCTTTTTCCAAAAGCGGGAAGATAGACTGTATTGTGACCATCCAGAATTTTTGTACTCTCACAAACTTGTTCAATACACTGAGATCCAAAATTGGTCTCCAGTACCCGGTTTTCTTTAGCACCAAAAATAGTCTCGAGTAGAATCCGGATGGTATCTGGTCTGGAGGGACTACTTGGATGACTCTTTTTCTTAGCAGCTTCTCTATCTCTAGTGCTGCTTCTTCCCTTTGACTGGGTGGAACGTCGGGAAGATTTTTTGAAGTGACGGGACAAAGAAGGGGATATGATAACCTCTGGTTATAATCCTTTGTACCCAAGAATCAGTGGTGATGGTTAACCAGGCAGAAGGATACAAGGAGAAACATCCTCCAACCACCTCCAGAGGAAAGGAGTTGGGCCGCTCTTCAGATGCGCTGGTAGGATTGACCAGGGAAAGAATCCCTGGAACCCTGGTTAGGCGGACCCCCTCTGCCCCGAAAGGAGCATCTTCCCTGCGAGTTTCCCCCTCTGCCTCTAGGGGAGAACTTGGCCTGTGTGTCATGGAAAGGACCCTGAGATTTCTTGAACCATATCTTCCCACTCTTTTGGTTTCAGGAGAAAGCACATTGAGGGAAAGAATAACTGACACCTACAGCAGAAAGGATCTTACCGTCCTGTTCAAATCTGGCCAGTGTGCTTTTAACTTTGGGCCCAAACAACGAGGAGGCCTCAATGGGGGCATTAAGAAAGGAAGACTTAAAAGGTTCTGCGAAATTGCACAAGCGCATCCAGGCGTGTCGTCTCAAGACCTCAGCTGAACCCGCTGCTCTAGCTGCTCCTTCTTATGCATGAGATATCAGTCGCATAGAGGAGTTAGACATAGATTCAATGGTGGCCAGCTGTGAGGCCTCTGTCACGTACCTCATCAGACATGGTATCAGCCAAGGTTTCAGAGAGCTCAGAAACCAGATCGCTTTGAAACCTGGTAAAATGTGCCATATAATTCAGGGACCTGATAGCAAAGGTCGCTGAAGCAAAGGTGCACTTCCCTATCCTGTCCAGGGCCCGGGACTCTGTTAGGCGGATGGACAGTCTGGCTTTCTTCTTCTGCCAGATCCTTTTTTGTTGCAGCCGCCACTACCAAAGCATCCACAGGAAGATCTTTGGGCCAATGAGGATCCGAAGCAGGAGGGGACAAGATCTTATCTGGCCTCCGGGGAATAGCTTAGACGGTATCAGGAGCCTTCCAAGCACGCTGCACGATGAGCCGGACAGGTTCATCGTTAGGTGGAGTAACCCAGGAGGTAGGGGGCCGGGCACGAAAGGCCTGCAGGAACACAAGATTCCTCAGAGGTCGGATTACAGGACTGCCAGTCACCTCTCTATTTCAGGATTTCAAGGATATCACCAAAGGATACATCAGAGGGTGACCGAGGGTGACCGAGGGGATCCTCCCCCCCCCCCCATCGAAATCTGTGTCTTCAGTGAGGGACTCCTCTGTGGAGTCCATGTGCTTCCTCTTACACAAACTTTTCCGGTGGACCTCCTCAGCGGGAGAAGCTGGAGAAGACAACGGAAAAGGGGATTCCTGGGGGAATATGTCCTGCGGCCCTTGCACCCGGTGTCCGCTAGGTGCGACTTGTGAAACTAGTGTACCAGAGGAGGGCGGAGGTATAGACAATCCGGTATCGTCAGCAGCAGCGAAAGCCTTCTCCATAAGTTGGAAGGCTGGTTCACCCAAAGAGGAGTGCATGTCTAGGACAGGGGTCACCCCTCCCCTAAGTAGCTCAGCCTGCTGACTCGGAGTCCCTGGATGGCTGTGGAGCAGCAAACTATGCACGTCACAACTGACATCCTGGGTCGTAGCAAAACTTTCCTGCCACGAAGGCAACTGCGGTTCCTTAGTGAGATCCAAAAACGGAACCGCAGCAGGGGAAGACTGTGCTATATCCATGGACTTCAAAGGGAATGTAGGAGGAGAAAAAGAAGGGGTCTTTAGAAATGGGTGATCACCTCTGAGGGGTGGATACCTCTGGCCAAGAGTACCTGGTCCACAAGATGCAACAAATGTTCGGAAAGGCTTCTAGTGGACCTCACGGAGACTGAGGGAGAAACAGGCCTGTCCACAGAAGAGGCAGACTCGGTGCCCATCTCATCTGACCGCACCGAGGACAACGGTGCCGAGAGAGACTGGACTATAGGTTCATAGGTTAGTACAAGGCTAACTGCCCTTGAAAGCCATTTTTAAGCCTAGCCAATTATCCCTTGTGAGACTCAAACCCTGCACCTGGTGTTTGTAAGGCAAACACCTTAACCATTAGGCCACCCTCCCAACTACTGTTGTCTGCACAGAAGTCATCGGTGCCGAAGTCATGGTCTGCACCAACATAGGGATCGGTGCTGAAGTGGTTGTCTGTGCCGAAGCTGGAACCGACAAAACTGGAGTCAACAATAAAGGCGTCAGTTCTGAGGAAGATCTCTGAGCAGACGCGGTCAAGGTCTGCATCGACTGAACGGTCGATGCCGATACAGTGGTAATGTTCTGAACCGAGGAGCCCCTCGGTGCCGATATACAGAAGGCTGCAGGAGAAGACAGAGCCAAAATCACTAATGGAGCCGAAGGCCTCGGTGCCGAAGGTCTACGCACTTAAAGCACTGGGGCAGACTGAGTGAGCTCCGGAGCCGAAACTTTAGCCTTTTTAGGTTTTGGTTGGCGGGAGTCCCCAGCTGGGGACGAAGGCTAAGATTTAGCCTTAGTAGGAACATCCAAGGTTTTATTATGGGCTCTAGGAGGGGCTGAGGCCTCCGACCCAGAAATAGCTTCTGAAAAGGGAGATTTTAGAAGTCCCTTCAGTAACAACTTGTTTTTCCTTTCTAACAAGGTTCTATTAGAAAAGTTCTCACAAACAGCACAGGGTGGGTCAACAGACAAATGGGAAGCTCCCAAACAATAAACACACAAAGAGTGTGCATCAGAAATAGGCAGTTTGTGTCCACAATCAGAACACCGCTTAAAACCCGGACTACCTTTCTTATCTGCCATGACACCAAATTAATTAATAGAAAAGGTACCAGCAATGGTACAAGAGAGTACCCGAAGGTATGAGGGAAAAGGATTACCAACGATGGTAAAGAGAGAATACCTCGCGGTAAAAGTAGTAAAGAAAAAAGCAGAAAAACGTGAAGAAATTATTAAGATGTGATAGGGTAAGAGACAATAAAATATGAACTTTTGACAGAAAAGTAATCTGTAAAACTATTAAACAATTGACTGTACTTGGCTCAAGAGAAGTAGCCCGACACGACCGAATCGCAACGCGGCAAACAAAATCTGAGGTAACAGGGAGAGGAGGATTGTGGGTAAGAGTTTAGCTCGAGAGTTTGAAGCCGACGCGAGCTTGGAAAATGGCCGGCTCTGTTCCAAGCTCGGAACCGATACCCATGCGTAAGGAATGAACAAGTATTAGCAATATCAGATGGTTTGTTTTTGTATAGGGAGCCAAGTTTATTATTAACTGTTTTAATAGTTTGGTTTACGTGCATATCATATTTGAGTTTGTTGTCTATTATAACACCCAGGAGTTTGGGATACATATCTGGTGAGATTATGGTCCCATTGTTAGATGTTATGGCAAACAAAGGTTGAGAGGATTTGCGAGTAGGGGAGAAGAGCAATACCTTGCCTGTGATATAAATAGGACCAGCTGGAGAGAAAGGTATGTATGCCAGAGATTAACAGTCTCTGGAACAGGCTCCCCATTCATGTGAAGCAGAATTCCTCCCTAACCCAATTCAAGTGCAACCTGGACAACTGGATGGGGAACAGGAAATTCATCCCGGTTTTGGCACCTATGTCTCTAATGGACACAGGCAACCTGTAAATGGTTCATCTCCCAGGTCCCTGCTTGTAAATATTTCATCTCCCAAGCCCCTGCTTACACTTATCAAGGGTATCAGAACTTATCAGATATTCGGGATGCATGGCTAGGCTTAAAAAGGCCCTTGCGGTCGTTAGCCTAGTTAACACCTATGAATCTATATGGATCCAGGAGCCCCTGGAGAATGGTCCTAGCAAACCCAGTTCTGGATTTAGAGAAATAATTCAGTTTTTAATGTATTGTAAATGAATGAACAGAGGACCATGTAGCTGCCACTAGAATCCACCCCTTTCCAACATGCCATCAGTTAAGACGAGGACATTGCAAAGAATGCCTTGATACTGCCTTAAACTGGTTTATCATGGTGAATATAACAAAAGGCAACACCAGAGGACAACTGTCTGAAGACAGCCAGTTTTAACATGGGTTGTCCTTTCTTGGTCCCAACATAAGAAATGAACAGTTGATCAATCCTTCTAAAGGGCTTGGTACTATTAAGACGCTATCTGAACTGTCTATGCACGTCAAGAGTATGTAGAATCCTCTCTCCCTTGTTCCAATGGTCAGGACAGGAGAATGATGGCCTGATTTAAAGTAAACAAACAACCTTGACCATGAATGAGGGATTTGTTCTTAATGACACCCTATCCCTATGGAAAACCAGACAGGGTTCATCCTCCATGACAGCATGCAACTCCGATACTCTTCTTGTAGATTTCATAGCAATGAGAAGTGTTTTCCATGTGATGAACCTTAAGTCTGCCTGATGTGTGGGAGTTCAAATGGAAAAGTGGTCAACTATTCCAGCACAATGTTAGCCCTCGGGAAGGAGCAACTAGTTTGAGTGGTGGTCTCAGGCTTAACACTATTTTCAGAAACTCTTTTACTAAAAACAATGAAGAAAGTGGAGGATCCATGGGTAGACATCCTGAAATGGCTGCAAGATGTAACTTGACAGAACGGCCAGATGTTAATAACTCATACAAATATTTGAGTGTCAGTGGAACATAATTCATGTTAGGGCCCTGGTTATTTGCTACGCACCCATTAGAAAACATCTTCTACTTGCCAATACAAGATTTCTAGTGGCTGGTTTTCTTGCCTCCTTAGTAACTGCTGAACGTCCACTGAAGAGGTGCCTAAAAGGTATTAGAATTAACTTTTCTGGGCAATTAGTTAAAGATGTTTTACATTGGGACGTGCCAAACTCTTCCTGTCATGTAACAGTAGGTCCAGTTTTTGAAGAAGCTTGTGGTAATAACTTTTGGCCAACTCTATAAGAAGGGAGAACCAGTGCTGCCTAGTCCAAAAAGGGGTTGTCAATTTTCAAATAGTCTTTCTGACTCTTCAGAATTACTCTGGATATCGGTGAAAAGAGTGGAAATGCATACAGGAACATTCCTGTTCAAGGGAATGAGAAAGTTTTTGTTTTCCAGGCCTGTCTGCACCAAGTTCTGGGGCAAAATCTGTTTAGTTGTCCGTTATGAAAGGAGGCAAACGGATCCACTTCAGGTGTTCCCCACAAATGATTAATTCTTGGAAGACCCCCCCCCCCCCTTCAATTTCCATTTGTGAGGGTCTGTCCTGATCCTATTCAGCTTGTCTGTCACTATGTTTTGCTCTGGCAGAATGCAAGATGCTTGGAAGGTTAGTTAGAAGGGTGATGAAAAGCCAATTTCCAAGTGACAATGGCCATCAAACAGAATGTATGACATTGTGCCCCCTTGCTTATGTACCACATCATTGTGGTGGTGTCGGTAATTACCTGGACCACTGATGAACAGATTTTTAAGGCATACTCACAGCCAACAAACCTTTTATATTTGAATGCTTTGGTCCGTCTGAAGAATCCTACAGTCCTTGCAAATTTACCCATCATGGAAACATCTCCCCAAACAAAATCAGATGTACCTACAGTGAGTCACTGACTTGGAAGTTAACTAGAAAAGGGAGGCCTGCATTTTCATATATTTGTAGTCTCAACTAGTGCAATTCCTTTTTCATGAAGCCCGAGACTGGTATCCAAAAATCTAGAAGATGCAAGTGCTGGGTCTATGTGCTTTTAAAATACCACTGAAACATTTGCATGTGTCACCTGGTGAGAGGAATCATGAGAACTGTAGAGGCCATGAAGTCCACAAGAAGGAGAAACTTTGGCTGAAATTTGAAACTAGTTCAGAAACTCAGGAGAGTTTCCAGATAAAAATCCACCTTCGCCTGCATCAAAAAAGGCCTTTTCCTGTAGAGTGTCTGAGACAATCCTGTGTGATAGGGTCAAAAAGGATTTCTGAATGTTTATCTGGAATCCTAGATTGGTCAGAAAAGAAGAAAATTAAAAGTTATAGTCACCATAACTAGGCATCTGTGCTGTCCATTTTCATTCTTCCTCAACATATGGGTTACGGATCTCATCTTGGAGCTAACTCTACAAACTTCGGGTCCAACTCTCGAACTCCGTAACCCATACGGAAGTTATGTATTTACCAATACGCTGGATTCATTTCATCCCAGTCTGCCCAGTAGGACTTCTGGGACTGCAGCCACTTGTCATATCTGATCCTGTCATCTGCTAATACTCTCTCTCATCCTAGAGTTCTTGAATTTTAGCCTCTCAATGTCCAGTGCCCCTTCTAGCCCCAGAATGAGTTTGCCAACTACAACAAAAGGTAGTCCCTTTCACATTATTACCATACAAAAACGAGCAGCATGTAGCAAACCAGGTCAGTTCAGATCCAAATTTAACAGATAACTGGGGGGGGGGGGGGGGGGGGGAGGATAGTCACAATTTGGAAGGGGTAGAGAGGTCATTATCACACAGACTAGGATGAAAAGTATCTAGTGTTATGGGAAGCACATAACTTTTACATCCTATTTCATTTGAGGGTCCGTCCAGACTACTGGGACAGCATCCCAAGCTACCTTTTTCTACGGTGGCACAATGACAGCAACCTTATAGAACTGCAGCTCCAATGGAAGACCTGGACAATCGCATACAGTTAAAAATGCTTGGCAAAGGTAGGAAAGATACCATGTAGCCACGGCATGAATTTCCTCCAAAACAGAACTTCTATTAAAAAAAAAAAAAAGGCAGTGGAGGTAGCTACTGATCTAGAAGAATAAACTTCTGGGTTAGATGACAGAATCCTGTTGCTACTCAAGCAAAAAGTCTCTCAGATAAATGTTAGGATAACTGCCCTTGAACAACCATTTTAAGCCTAGCCAAGGACAGAATCAAACCTTGTACTTTACATGTCTATGAGAAGACCTTAAGTATTATGTTAAACCCATCCCAGTACTGAGGGTTATACAATCAATCACAGGTTTCCTTTTCCCCGGACTTTTTTGAGCTAAAGAAATAAATAATAAATCTTTCCTAAACTTCCTGTGAACATCCAATGTGAGTAGCAAATATTTTCCTCCATTTGAATGACTCGAAAGAAGACTGAATTGGTCGATTTAAGTTAGATTCTGATGTAATAACAGCTGGCATAAATTTATTTAACATTTGTTTACAGGGAAACTCAGACTGGCACAGAGCCCATTTTCAGTGGAGGCCTGGGGAGAAACGCTTCAGATGCATGCCTTTGGAATGTGGGAGGAAAACGGAGCACACACAGAAGGCAGGACATGCAGACTCCACACAGAGGGCTCCCCAGCCAAGAATTGAATCAGAGAACCTCTTGCTGTGAGGTGACAATGCTAACCGCTGCACCACTGCGCCGCCCATGATGGTTAATGATTTTACCTCCCATGCTAGAATTTTTAAATCTGCCGAAAAGGCTGGTCTCATTAAAGCCTCTAAACGAGCCCAAGGATGGGCAGAGGCTTTGACAGGAAGACAAAAAATAAATATTCCCTTAAGGAAAGCTTTGCATAACTTGCATTAATGTTAAAGGACTGACTTTGGGAACCATTACTATGTGAACTTGGCTCCAGATGACTGTCACTGTTGAAGCGACACCCCAACTCAGTGTGCAAAAATGTGAAAAAGAGGTAACGAGTGGGTGGGTGGATGGAATGAAAATTGAGACAGAAGCCAACTGTACATTAAAGGTAGAGAAACTACAATCTCTCAGTCAGTATTGAAAGGAAGCATGGTACCTCAGAAATGGGAACTGATAAAGGGGCCACGTTCCGAGTAGCAGCCTAAATGAAAAATAGTTTTCATTTATATCTACAGACCTTCTGGGTAGACAGTTTCTGTAAAGTTAACAAAATGTTAACTACTGTCTTGGAAAAGGAAGGGTCTTTGGCCATTGCAGAAACTGGAGATACCATGCTTGAGAATGAAAAGGTCTGGAGGAGTGAGAAAGAAAATCCAGTTTTGGGATTTGGAGCCAGGGAGGCTTCTTCAGGTGAGGACTGAGCAGGAAAAAATAGACTTGCCTGAGGCACAGCAGGGAATGAGTCACAGCTGATCTGCATGAAGATGGTCTCACAAGGAACTTGGAAATCAAAGAAACTGGCAGGCAGACAGAAAAGATGGAGGATCACTGACAAACTAAAGCATCCTATGGTGACTGCCCCTCTGGGGGAATGAACAAGACAAAGTATCTGTTCCACTTGGTGCTGGAGGAGGAAGCAAACAGGCTGCAGCAATGCCTGCCCCAGGTGACTATCTGTTGAGCATCTGAAGGTTTGAGGGACCACTCATGAAGCATCAGAATAGACAGGCGTGCTTGTCTGTTAGATAACCAACTCTCCCTGAAATGTGCACTGCATTGGACAGTGATGCACATATAATGTCTACTACCACACCTTCACAGCTCCCTGCAAATGGGGTAGGATTTGGTTCTTCCCCGTCTATTGATGTACCAAACTATGGACAGGTCTATTTGGATAAAAATCGTACCTTAGGAAAGGAGGACTTGGAATTCCTGCAACACTAGGGCCACTCATCTCCAGGATACTAATGTGAAGATTGGCCTGTTTTTGCATCCAAACTCTTTGGATCATTCTTCCCTTGAAATGCCCCCACACCTCACAGACTCTATGGTTACTGCTAACTGCTGGAAATGTTAATAAAATGGGTCTGCTCAGATGATCTAGGGAGTTTAGCCACTAGGGTAAGTAGGTTCTGCATGTTGGATTTTAAGTGAATCACAACAGAAGAGAGGGTCTGACAACTCGGACCACTGCACACAGACTTACCACTGAAGAACCCTAAAATGAAAGCAGACATGGAAAATCATTACAAGAGAAGATAAGTTGCCATCAGCCCTAGCACCTTGAAAATCAAAGATGATGAAAAAGAATGCAGTTGTAGAAAGAACTGTACAGTTGCTCTCATGGTTAGAATTCTTTCCACAGTCAGGATTTATGAGACAGTTTTTTGTATTCGGACAGCAACAGATACATCGCATCAGTTATGTGGGTTGGTCACATGGCTTTGAGACTGATGGAAATGCTTAAAGGATATGCAGAGGTACAAAAATTATGGAAATACTTAAAGGCTAAAGAAAGCTATAAAAAGTAATTGCTGACTGATAAAAACAATTGAGTTTTTTGTAATGAGGTAATCTAGATATGAAAAAACATGTACTCTCTTTTACAGCCGATAGGCCACAGCCACCTCCATATGCTTGAACATCCGAGGGCTATGGTGAGACCACAGAGTAAGGCTCTGAAATGTTAAGCATTTGGCACCTAGTCAGAAGTACAAGAACCTCCTGAATACCTTTGCAATTGTTTTGTGGAGGTAAGCATCCTGGAGGCCTACTGAGCACATCCAATCATTCGCTTTTTGACATGGCAGAATGGGTTGCACTGTGACCATCTTAAATAGGGTCTTTATGATGCATTGGTTTAGGCAGCTGAGATTTAGAAATTGACTGAGGTTCTTTTTCTTCTTTGGTTCTAAGAGCCTGGAATAACTTCCTGACCTTCTCTGGTGTTATCAGACCTCCTGGATGTCTCTTTCTAGAAACAGGATGGAAATCTCCTTTTTGGCCACTTTGTAGTGCATGGGGTTGAACTGGTAATGGCAGAAGTTGATAAAGACAGAATTAGGAAAAGGAAACGGTATAGCTTTTATATATTCTCTTACCCATTTGTCCTACCAAACAACCATCTATGCATTTGAATGGAGAGAGAGAGAGAGAGATGCCCCCAACTGCCTCCAGAGGTGGACAGTCCAGGAAGCCTTCAGGGTCCCTGGTTCAACTTTCCAGAGAATGAAGCATGAAAACCCTGATTTTGCAAGTCTCCATGACCTCTTGTTCGGCATTCACTAAAGAAGCCACCTCTGCCACAGCAAACCCTGTCCAAGGAGGAATCAAAGAACTGACGCTGCTTCTTCTTTCAGCTTTTCTTGGTTAGGGGTCGCCACAATGGACATCCGGTCCACTTCTAAACCACAGGGAATTGAAGCCTTACTGATTCCTGTTGAAAAGTCATGGAGGGCTCAAATCTAAATCATACAGTAAATATCTTGCCTTTCTATTCATAGCTCAATAATTTTTCCTTCACACAGGGCCAAAAAGAGTGGGACCATCAACGGGAGCATGGATAAAAAATGCCTTAAAGTTGTCCACAAAAACAAACACAGGATCATAGGCAATTACTAGGCTAATAGCTCTGGAGCACTTACAAGCCTAGCCAAGAGTTTATCCCCAAAAAAGAAACCTCAATCAGCACCTGTCACCCCTGTCAATGAGGGACACAGGTGGAACCCCTGGGACCAGACTGAGCCAGGCAGAGCTTTACAGCCACTCTAGCTACTCCAACAGTTGCACTATGCAGGCAACAGCATAAAGAGGTTTGTAATGTTCAGCACTGTGCCCAATGTCATCTTCAGCCATTTCTTAGAGTCCTGCTAGAGCAGCTTCCACAAAGTATCCATGGCCTGCTCTGCTGTGTACCTCTGGAAGCAATTAATGTAAGTCAGATACTTTACCACTCTCAAGACAAAAATGCTACAGGTGCAAGTTTGCTTTCCACATTCTGTTCATCATCCTAGATTCCTTAACAGGAGGATGGAAGATGGACAGAGGAAAACTTGTCTTGGAGTTCCTTCTTGGTGGCTGCTGCCACAGTGTCTACCAGAGATCCTTTTGACCGGTACTACCCATATTTAGGTGGACACAAATCAGGCTTACAGGATATTACTTTGGCAGTGTCACGTTACTGCCATGCTCTCCTGTCGACTAGGTCAATGAGATCTGCTGGAGGGACTACCCAAGATAGAGAGGGCAGAATACTATGCCTCAAACATCACTTTCTTGTCTTGAAAGGGCAGTTTGATGGGCCAGGATCCCCCTTGTCACATTAATTCAAGGACCTCTACAAATGAGACATCTTCAGGAGGAGGGGATTGTGGGAACCTCTCCCTACCATCCAAGTGAATCATTGATATGACGGACTCTGCTGGAGAATCAATTTGTCTCCTCATACAAGTTTTCTTCCTGGGAACCTCCTAGTGGGATTGATCAGAGTTGCAAGAAAATTCTGCAAAAACCTTAATGGGTTCTTTAAGGACACTCCCACTTGGATGTCCCTAGGAAGGAAACATGCAACAGGAGACACAAGGATGCCTACCAGAATCCACAAAACAAAGTCTTGCCCGTTGAATGAGGGGGAACCTTACCCCACGTAGAGATGAGTGATTTTTCCACTGCTATTTGTAACCCCTACCCACAATGTTTAGAACCCATTTGTCAAAAAACAGGGATGCCGCCTTGACGACAGCTAAGGCACCAGACGGACAGTGGACTTGATAAAGGTGGGTGTCATAAGTTAGGAAGGTAGGTATCCTTTTTAGGAAAGGAACCCTTCGTTTCATTTTGTGGAGATGTCATCTTGCCATTTCTTTTTACTGCCTTGGTTCTTGTTCGTCTAGGATTTCTGTTGTTAGGCCACTGAAAATTATCTTGCTTAAGGAGGAGAAAGTAAAGTTGTGTAAGATCTTACCATAATAGCAGATCACTGTTGCAATATTCACAACAGATGGGTTGTTGTCCACTGATGCTGGCCAGAGTACCAAAGCTTTACCTTCTTGAGGGTGTATGTCCGGATGATGACCTCAGCTGACTGGCATAGGGGTATACAAATGCACATATGCACAGGATCCTCAAACTATCTCCAAGCTAGTGGTCTGAAGACAACTGAGACAGGAGACTAGTCAGCTAACAGGGGCGTAGGTGAACAGGTAAGCAAACCCCCCACCCCAAAAGTGATGGCATCAACTGAGAGAGGAGACCTGTCGGCTAGCAGGGGCATAGTTTGAACAGGTAAGCAACCCCCCACCCCAAAAGTGATGGCATAAAGTGAGTGTGTGAGTGTGTGAGTGTGTGAGTGTGTGAGTGTGTGAGTGTGTGAGTGTGTGAGTGTGTGAGTGTGTGAGTGTGTGAGTGTGTGAGTGAGTGAGTGTGAGTGAGTGAGTGTGAGTGAGTGAGTGTGAGTGAGTGAGTGTGAGTGAGTGAGTGTGAGTGAGTGAGTGAGTGTGAGTGAGTGAGTGTGAGTGAGTGAGTGTGAGTGAGTGAGTGTGAGTGAGCGAGTGAGTGTGAGCGAGTGAGTGTGAGCGAGCGAGTGAGTGTGAGCGAGCGAGTGAGTGAGCGAGTGAGCGAGCGAGCGAGTTAGCGAGCGAGCGTGTGTGCGAGCGAGCGTGTGTGCGAGCGAGCGTGTGTGAGCGAGCGTGTGTGAGCGAGCGAGTGTGTGTGAGCGAGCGAGTGTGTGTGAGCGAGCGAGTGTGTGTGAGCGAGCGAGTGAGAGAGAGCGCAAAAAAGGAGAAGAGTAAGGGGATAAGAGGGATGGCAGGAACACTGCAACAGTGATCAGTAGGACATCTTACTGCTATGGTAATTTCTTATACAACTGTACTATGTCTTGACTGAAATCGTTGTGTATTCATAATAGACAGGTGATTCCCAGAGCTGAACAGAGAAAGGTGGAAGGCTTAACTGAAGCAGTAGAATCCAGCAGACCAGACAAAACGTTCTGGCAAAAACCACAATGGACCTAGAGAAGGCTTTTACCTTATACTGTTTAGTGAAGGTGCAGATAGAAGACCAGGTGGCAACTTCTAAGATGGATCTGGTATCCACCCCCTTGTAGAAGGCATGAAATGAAGCCACTGCCAGCAAAGTTTTTCCATGGTGTGAATAGCACAAGAAGATCGCCTTTAAATCAGGATGCAATAGTTTGTTTAGAAACTGGTTGCCCCAACTTGGAGTCGATGAAGGAGACAAACAGCTTATCTGTTTTCCTGAGATCCTTTGTTTTATCCATGTAAAACCTTAACTGTCGGTGAATACCTGAAGTGTGTACAATTTGTTTCCCTGTTTTGGAGACTGGGGAAGAAAGTTTGCAAGTTGATGGCCTGGTTGAGTGCCAACTTATTAACTACTTTACAGCAGCCCCATGTTGATCCCCATGACCACTTTTTCTTTGGAGCATCACTTTAATCTGTTTGCTATTGTGTCTGACAATCATATTACAGCAATGTAACCTTTTAATTAAAACCACAATGCTTTATTTTGCTTTCCCACAATCATTTTGGATCACACAATTTAACCTGTAATGCTCCTGTGAAAGCCAAAACTCCAGCTTGACAAATGCTTGGTTTAGTGCGCATTGTGTTAATTTATATTCTGTTGGCATCCTCCCCGTCATCTTTTATGGTCAAAGCGTCATGTGTAAACACATTATAATGTAAATGAATGCCTACAAGCCATCAGTCACTAAACGTGAAAGGTGTGTGGCACTAACTGGTGTCTAACAATATACTTCTACAATCCTTATTATTTCCAAACACAATTTAATTGCACAATGACAACAAAACTAAGCTTCATCTGTTTCATAAACAAATCTAACAAATGCAACTTTTTTCACAAATGACAGCATATGGATTTTCAGTAGAAAATTAAATTTTCTAAAAATACTACCATGTTAAAACCAGCACCAACAATCCAACCCTCAAAAACAACTGTCAAGAAATAGCTCCAATTTGACATTTGCATCAAGTATGCTACAGAGAAAAAATATGTTCAGTATCACTGGAGAAAGAACAACTAGTAATCTAAACACAAATGACTACACAAACTTACAGGACCGTTAAAAACTCACGAGTTAGTGACCTACTGCAACAGTGGTAACTTAAGACATTCTTACCTTGTTTCTGGATTGTAGCCCAAAACATAAAAAAAGGTATCATCTTGTATTCTGAACTCTCGAACTGCAAATATGTCAGAAAAATGTAATATACTGCATTTCCCTCTACAAAAAAAAAAATAAATAAAAATTCACTGGTAAGCGTGTATACTCGTAACTGTAAGATGCCTCCTATCAGCATACATAAATAATTTAGAATGAAAACAATTATGCAATCAACAATAAAGAGCACAGAGTAACTTAACTGATAAATTACAGACATCACAATGAAAACTCTTTCAGTTAACAGGATGCTACACAGATTAAATCAAAATACATGCAAGTATTTTAGCAATTATGAAGAAAGTAAAGCAGACAAACAAACCTTAAGATGCTGTTGAAAGATTATACTAAAACACAAAAAAGGAACTTTAAGCAGAATTCTTAAGCTACAACAGTCAGTAATAGAAGAGTTCAAGCTGACATGCTGGACCTGGTGTGGGGAGGGCAGATGAGCCTACCCTGGGAGGGAAGGAGAAGGAGTGGGCCATCCACTGCTATAATCCCTTCAAGGAGAAGTGGTAAAGGAAGACACCCCACTCTTGGGCATTTCTTCATCAAGTGTGCAGTAGTCCTTACTGTGGGTGCATTGAAGAGTACACTTCCACAGGGAGATCAGAATGGATCCTGTGGTGACATGGGTTGTGTAAGTCCCCTGATCAAAGGTGTGTTTAAGCTTAAACACACCCATTTCCAGATGTCTCCGGTAGCCCAAAAATATCCCTCATGGCTGCCTAAATAACGGCTTTGCCGCAAATTGCTCTCACCCCAGTGATGTGGAAAGAAAAATCAGTGGCAGTGGCTCAATGGTTTGCAGGTACGTGGGCCATAAGAATTGTACAAAAAAAAAAGTACAGCAAAGCAAAAGACCTAGGCCCAACAAAGACCAAAATTACAATGGAAGAAGTCCAGGAAGTAAGAAAGCAAACTAAGGCTATTGCAAAGAAATTAATTACTGCTGTCAGACAAAAACATGCAAACTCAGCATGCAGAAAATAAAACTATTACATATAGAGATATATGCCCTATGCTGACCGTCTAAAAAAACTCCAGGTATACTTTGTCGCATATCGTCTACTCAGAGGCGATCTCTGCTTAACATAGAAGGCCATGTCAAACCCAGAGCTGTTGGACATGCTACACTTAAAGAAATCCCAATCCCACAGAGCCACATGCTCCAGGGATCTAAACCTTGTCATCACAATGAACAAAACATGCTGGAGGGATAGGTTTCTGACCCAGCGACTCCCCAGACTCTGGAATAGACTGCTCATATATGTCAAGCAGAGAGCATCTTTGGTCCTCTTCAAAAGGAACCTTGACAATTGAATGGGAGATAGGAAATTCACCCCGGAGATCACATCAGTCGACCTGCTAGACAGGGGTCCAGGGAAGAAAATATTGTTGGAAGAAATAGCCAGGGAATTATGTCTAGGCTTGTATAGGCTCTAGGGCAGACAGCCTAGTACCAACCTATGAACCTATTTTTAATTATGAAACAAACATTGCAAACAAGACTGCGAAACAGATAAACTAAAACTCTGCAATACAAGGGTCTAACAAGAGTTATCTGCTGTACAGGTTCATGTCTAGTGGACCACTGAGGAGCCTAGCCCAAATTCCCAACTGCACCAAAGCACTGTAAGAGGCAATGCAAAAATTACACAGCTTGTTGAGTGACCCAATGGGATTGCAACCTCAAACTACACAAGTCAACCCCAAAAGGCACCATTAGGATAACCACTTCCAAATGACTCCAAATTTAATTTGGCATACATGGTTAAAACTATATATTATTGAAAAGTTTTTATTTGCAATCTGTAACTATGAGCAAGTCACGTAAATTAGCCCTCCCAGGTCATCTCTGAAAAGAAGCATTTGTCTTACAGATTTACTTGGTTAACACCACGTAACATACAAACATATTATCTAGATCTTTAGATGCATCTATATTTCTATTAGACATGTACACTATATAAACAATGGGTCACAGACAGTCATTTTTTTTTATTTATGACCTTCCCTTTTACATATCATACATTTAAGTCTATATATACATACACACACATATATATATATAATCTACACACACACACACACACACACATATATAGACACACACACATTATATATATATATATATATATATATATATATATATATATATATATATATATACACATATACATACATATACATACATAAAAATACATACACACATACTACATACTACTCACATGAATCTATTACATATTCTCAAGCAGAACTTTTCAAAGAAAAACTGACTGCAAAAAGCGACTGACATACTATCGAAAACTACAGCAAAAAAAAAAAATGAAAAAGTTTTGTGCAGCGGGGCAAGTACCCCCTGCATCCCCTCAACCCCTGCTACTTATATATAGCAATTATAATATCACATAACAGTGGAGAAAGGGCTAATTCCCTAACCCCCTCTGTACTGCAATCTCAAACAACTGAATACTGGCACTCTCCAACCCAATGAATATTCACTCACTAGTGCCATAGCTCAATCCATTTCTGAACTGAGCACAATCAAACACCCCTATATTTGCTGTATGTACAAGCACATGTATGTGTAGCAGAAAGAAACACAGAGTAGTCTTTTGTTAAAATAAGTCCACCGTTGCAACAAATGCAGACACGCATCTCTCTGCCAAAGGGAAACAAAAGTTAAGTACTTACCGTAACAGACCCATGCCGCCTTTTTTCTGGTTCAACTCCCCTCCCTACTTCCATCTACCAAATTATTTGGTTGAAGACCAAGTTGCTGCTGCCCACATATGACCAATAAGTACTCATTTGGCAAATACCTTTGAGGTTGCCATTGCTCTGGCAGTGTGTGCCTTAGGCTTTCATTGTAAAGGCATACCTTGTAAATCATAGATAAAAGAAATGCAATCTGCTAATCATCTTGAGAATGTTACTTTAGACACAGATTGCCCCAGATTTTTCTTGGAATAGGATATGAACAACTGGTCAGATTTCCTGGAAGTCTTAGTATGAAGGCGGTAGAACCCAAGTTGTCTATGCACATTCTCCTTTATTGGAAAAACTGAAGAAAACTGGCAAGTCAGTCTGTTGATTTAAGTTAGATTCTGAAGCTACTTTAGGTAGAAAGGAATGATTTGTTCTCAATAACACACTGTCCTTAAAAAATAAAAAGAAGGAAGCGTTGCATCAGAGTGTCTGTAGTTCTAACAGTCATTTGACATATCTAATGGTGACCACAAAAAAGCTTTCCATGAAAGAAACTTTATGGATACTGCTTGTTCGAAGGGTTTTTGAGTTAAAGACTGAAGATAATGACATCCCAAGGGGGAACTGGATCACAAACTGGGGATCTCAATAAAAGGAATCCTCTCAGAAAGGCTTTGGATACTTTGTGGGAAACAATGGAAGAGTTGAACCATATGTGGAAGTTTGAAATGGCTGCTAATTGTATTTTACCCTGTGGAATAATTTGACCCAGCTATGAGAAGTTGTGCAAGAAATTCTAAAATTTTTGGAGGAGGTGCTGAAAAGGGATCTAATTCCAATAGACTATGCCCAGATATAAAAACGCTTCCATTTGCTCATTAGTCTTTTTTGTCAAGCTCCTTTGAGAAAAAGATAGGATATGAACTACTGGAGAAGAAAGCCTTGCATCTCTGGTAACTGGCAGAACTGGAGAAACCATGAGATTAGCTTAAAGGGACAATCCCAGAGTTTAAAATTAGGGTCGTTCAAGCTGACCAGAGTAACACCCACTTTAATGATGTCATATAAATTTCCACCCACAGTGTCATTTTACTCTGAATATCCTGCAATTCCACAGTTACAGTTTAGTTTTAGTTCCCAGTGTGAACTAATCCTTGGGATTGCAACGTTCCTCTTAGATCGCTTTACACTCAAGAGTTTACTGCTTTCTACCCTGCCAGGTTCTGCATAAATTAAAATATTATGATCTTCCAATTTTCTTGTTTTAAGTGTTATGTTATCTGGATGTTCCCGTTCAGTACAGTATCCGTACTACAACAACAGTATTTTGCAGCAGCACAGAAGACAAGTTTTGCATCTATGTGAATTTTCGGAACAATTATAAGTATAAAATTGCAACAAGTGGAATTACTGACATGCTAACTCATTTATTTTACTAGAAAATGTTAAAATATTATGAGGACTAGGCAAAGGCAAGGATATACTTAAGGTAAAAAAAACACTCACTATCCAAACAAGCTTAAACATGTCAATAATTAAAACATGTCCCGAATAATGGGAAAACAGGAGAAACAACTTTTTAAAGCAAATACAGAGTGATTTCCTTTAACGTTTTGCAACACAGAAAACTCAGCCTGACAACTTCTGCAATGAGATGCAACGCTAAAACACTCGCTATTTCTTTTAGGTGTGCTTCTCCCGGTTTGCATTACACAAGCTGTGCATTTTATTACAATTTTAGGTGAATTTACAGTTAAATAAAATCTTTAAAAGTTTAAATGCCGCCATTTCAATGCAGCGATCCACTTAGCACACAGCAGACTCAACTACTTTGTTGTTTACAGTTTCCATGACAACGCCTGCCGCTAAATCAGCAACGAGGACGCGCGAGTGTATTTTGTCTTATAAAAAGCAAGTCAGCAGCATTACTAAGAGCAAACTAATGCTCCCGCCTATTTTTCTTTTCTTTCTTTTTTAAGTATTTATTGCATTTGACCTAGCAATAGGTCTATTCACAGAAAAATACAAGAACACTTCAATAAAAAATGCAGACTGAAAAAGGAGACTGCTTTTATTCTAACAGTCATTGAGAACTTTCATAAACTTAAATATTTCACTCTAATGAAATGTAAGATGTCATGTCAGCACTCGGTTTGTTTTAATGACATCTTCTCATACTTGTTTAATGTAATCCATTTATGTTTCAACTGTATGTATATATAGTTAATAAGGTTCACAACTTTTATTGATTTAATTTTGCCAGCACTTCAGATGTTACAGCGTATTCCTGTACCAAAGCAACATCAGTAATGGAATGTATTTGTATGCTATTGCTAGCACCAGTGGCAGACCTCTTAATACTTTTGCAGAGCAGGTATTTCCAACAACTGGGGAATAATTGCGGAGTGCTTTTTGTCTGGCATACCTCTCAACTTCTTAGCACTATAAATATGAGCAAAGCCTAAAATAATGGTGGGACAAAAGCCCAAAATAGGGACATGTTTTAAATATTTCTCTTATAAACTTGGAAAGCTGCTAGAATAAAATAATTTGTATTTGCATACATTTTCTGAAGGATATGAAGTCTGAAACTCAAACGTATGTCATTACTTAGTGACTTCAGTCCTCAGTGATTTACCAGGAAACCACATATTTTATGAGGAATAGACCTAAATATAAGGCAAAAATATGGACATTCAATAAAAATCTAGACAGTTGAGATGTATGTTGTTTGGCAATGTATTCTTTCTTCACTGGCTAAGAACAAGATGCAGTTAATGTGTAATACTTTTGCCAATAAATGAATGTGTTTGCACCTAGAGTAGCCACATTTGCATGTAGACAAACAGCACACTGCTTCACTTTTTCCCAAATAAAAGCTCATTCTTGTGCAGTCTCAGTTGTTTTTGTTGTTTCATTTATTATTTATTTATTTATCACATTTGTTATCCGCAAATTAGTCCGACTGGGATAGTAGCCCATTTTCAATGGAGGCCCGGGGAGAAAAACTCAAGTAAACAGAAACAATCTTTACATATTAATGTTTACAAGACAAATACTAACATGAGAACAGACTAGGAAAAAAAATCATGGTATAAGACAAATATTAACATGAGAACGGACTAGTAAACAATCATATGGTATAAAACAAATAACGTAATTCATAACTTAGAAAGCTAAGCAAGCAATTGTAGGTAATGCAGTCTTGAATTGCAGAGTCCAGGCGTATACAAATTTGGACACAATGTAAAAACAGAGGTGCCAAACAGCATTTTGAGAGGTGGCAAGATATGTACCAAGATTTAATAATAGAGATCAGAAAGAAGGTGTAGTACGAGGATGTGGACTATTGTAGAGTGAAGAGATGGTGGAATAGGGAATAAGAGGATTTAGTCTGGGGAATGACTGGAGCAAAGCCAATGATTAGCCAAGTAGTTATGTAGTAGTTGTTTGCATGAAAGTGATGATTTGTTGTGATTGTTTGAGGGAGGGTATTCCAAAGTTTGGCAATTTTTAGTGGAATAAAGACAGTTACCGTAATAGTTGCGGGAGTGGGTGACCTTGAGTGTTAGTTTATCCGAGAATCTAAGGGGCCTGGGATTGTGATGAGGTTGGACAAGATTGGAGAGAACAGGACAGTTCCTGGGTTGGTGAATTAACTTGTGGACCATAGTAAGTTGGTTGAGAGCTAAAAGGTTGGGGAGTTCTAGCTAGTTTAGCTGAGAGAACACAGTACAGTGGTGTCCTGTGTGGGGCATTTATGGCAAACTTAGCAATTTTGTTATAACATGATTCTAGATTATTTAGGTCAGATTTGCAAAGGTTAGTGAGAATATGAGATCCTTAGAGAAAGGAACAAAATAGGTGAGATTGGGCAGTGGCCAGCCTGGTGTTGTGGGTAAGGTATGGCCTGGCTATGTATAAGGTGCCAAGCTTGATGTGAACTTTTTTGATTGTCAAGGAGGCATGTTTATCAAAAGTTAGATTATCACCAATAGTTACTCCTAGAAGTTTAGTATGAATTGTGGGGACAATTTTGGTTCCGTTTGAGGAGAGGACTGATAGAGAAGACTGAGATGGTTTGGATTTTTTATTTTTGAAGAGTGTTAATTTGGTCTTATTCATCATCTTCTTTTGGCTGTTCCCGTCAGGGATCGCCACAGCAGATCACCTGTTTCCATTTCTTCCTGTCCTCTGCATCTTGCTCTGTCACACCAACCACCTGCATATGTCCTCTCTCACCACATCCATAAACCTTATCTTAGGCCTTTCCTCTTTTCCTGTTAGCTTCATCCTTAGCATCTTTTTCTCAATATACTCAGCATCCCTCCTCAGCACATGTCCAAACCAATGTAATCGTGCCTCTCTGGCTTTGTCTCCAAACCTTCCAACCTGGGCTGACCCTCTAATATACTTAGTCCTAATCCTGTCCACCCTCGTCACACTCAGTGCAAATCTTAAAATCTTTAATTCTGCCACATCCAGCTCAAACTCCTGCCTTTTTGTCAATGCCACTGTCTTCAACCCATATAACATAGCTGGTCTCACTACCCTCTTGTAGACCTTCCCTTTCACTCTTATGGTACTCGTCGGTCACAAATCACTCCTGACACTCTTCTCCACCCACTCCATCCCGCCTGTACTCTCTTCTTCACCTCTCTTCCACACTCACCGTTACTCTGAATTATTGACCCAAAGTACTTAAACTCATCCACCTTCGCCACCTCTACTCCTTGCATCCTCACCATTCCTCTATCCTCCCTCTCATTCACACACATATATTCTGTCTTATTCCTGCTGACCTTCATTCCTCTTCTCTCTAGAGCATATCTCCATCTCTCCAGGGTCTCCTCCACCTGTTCCCTACTCTCACTACAGATCACAATGTCATCTGCAAACATCATAGTCCACAGGGACTCCTGTCTGATCTCGTCTGTCAACCTGTCCATCACCATTGCAAATAAGAAGGGGCTCAGAGCTGATCCTTGATGTAACCCCACCTCCACCTTAAATGCATCTGTCACTCCCATCGCAGACCTTACCGCTGTCACACTACCCTCGTACATATCCTGTGCCACTCTTATATACTTCTCTGACACTCCTGACTTCCTCATACAATACCACAACTCCACTCTAGGCACCCTGTCATATGCTTTCTCAAAGTCTACAAAAACACAATGGGTCTTATTATGGTTTAGAATTAATTGATGTTCAGACAGCTACTTTTCTGTGTTTTGGAAAGATGACTGCATTTTTAATTGGAGATCTAAGGATGAGGGGCAGAGCATATAAGGGTAGAATCATCAGCGTATTGGACAATGGTGGCTTGGTTGGTTGCTTGCTGAGTAAAGGTCATTTCTGAATAAGATAGAGAGAAGAGGGCCAAGTATAGAACCTTGGGGCATCCCCACAGAGATGGGGAGGAGGGGGGGGGGGTGTTTTCCCATTTGGTGGCTTGCTGCCAATTGGAAAGATAGCTGAAGAACCAGGACAGAGATGATGAGTCAAGGCTAGAGGATGTGAGTTTGTTAAGTAGAAGTTGATGGGAAACAGAATCAAAGGCTTTTGACATGTCAAGAAAGATGGAGGAGAATACATGGCCTTCGATTAGATGATGGTGAATGGTGTTAGAAAAGTGATTACAGCAGTAGAAGTACTATGTTTAGGTCTGACGCAATGTTGTGAGTTGGATAAGAGATTGCTGCTGAGGAAGTGGTTAAAGAGTTGTTTATGGGTGCATTTTTCTAAGATTTTAGCTAGGGGGAAGAATGGATATAAGTTGGAAGTTTGTTATGTCTTTGGAAGGTCCTCTTTTGTGGAGTGCGATGGTGTGGGATATTTTCCACGGAAGTGGGACATAGTGTTCAGCAATTGATTGGGTAATCAAGATTGATATGGGGTAAGTAATAGATGGGGCATACATTTTTAGAAATTCATTAGGAAACTGATCAGCAGCCAGGCAGCAGGGTTTAAGTTTAGCCAGGAGAGATTTTATGTAACTTGTTTGAATGGATGTGAAGGAGAAGGGGTTGGGATTTTCAGGGGTAGTGGTGGGAAGAGTGAGAGGTGTATTGGGTTGATTGCCTAGTAGGGAGGTTATGGAGCTTATGAAGTGGGAGTTGATTTGAGCTGCAATGGGATCAGAGTTGTTAGGGGTTACTGGGGTTGGGGTAGTGGTACGACTTGGGCTAAGAAGATAATTGATGTTATCCCAGAATTTTCTGGGGTTGTTTAGGTGTTGTTGCTGGCAGGTTTGGAAGTATGATTACTTGTCTGTTTTGATATGTTTTTTTTTGCTTTGTTCCATAATTGTTTATAGGTACAGAGGTTTGATATGTGCTTGGTGGGATGGCAAGTTGACCATGCCTTATCCCTTAGTTTAAGTAGTTGTTTGATTTATTTGGTTAACCAGGGCAGATGCTTGGATTTTGTAAGTACTTTCCTAGTTGGGGCTAGATTATTGAGTATGTTAAGGAAGGTGGAGTTGAAGAATTGTGCAGCTAGGTCTAGCTGGAGGTTTTTAAGTGGGGTCCAATCACACAGTTGGAAGATATTGTTAAAAGTTGGGGGATTTTTTTTTTTTTTTTTTACAATGGATGAATTTGTAGGAGATGTTGCTTTGTGTATGTACCCGTTTTCTGTATAGAAATGAAGGTGAATGGTCGCTGAGAGAGTCTGGAAGGCATCCGGATATGTAGCCTAGGTTGGGTTTACTGGTTAGTATCCAGTCTAAAGTAGACTTTCTATTGGTGTGTTTGTCAGTGCGAGTTGGGCAATTTATGGTCTGGGTGAAGTTCCAGAGATTGAGAAATTAGATGGGTTTTTGGATGTACAGGATTGCCAATCTAGGTTGAAGTCACCGAGAATAATAGTTTCTTGGTTGAAATTGGTGGAAGCCATGACAGCAGACCTTCAGCAGTGTAGGTTGTTGCCTGGAGGGAGATAATAAGCTATGATAATTAGTTTTGTTTGGGTTTATTACAAGACTAATTATTTAATTAAGATATTTTAGATACAGTTTTATGTAACCATTACAGGAAACATTGGAAATATATTTATTCTAAATTATCAAGCCATTTGCTAATTTTTTTTTTGGGGGGGGGGTTGTCCCCAGCTAGGACACAATTGACTAAATAAGGACTGTCCATAGTAAAGAGGAACAGGTGTTAACCCTTGTTTACAACTTGTGGAAAATTTAGTTACTTTCACCATATTTTCAGCATGTGCCAGAAATTTGAAGCAAGATGACTTTCAATGTGTTCTTGTTAATGCTGTTTTAGTTATGAAATGGTACGTTTATAAGTACTAAAATTCAAAAGGAATATCATGCATTCTAATCTGTAGTAGAACAAGTTACGCAAGATGGTTTAATATAGTTGTGTGTCCAACAGTGAATCCAGTGTTTCTCTAATGGTCTGCATCTTTGTATATTAGTGTATTACTGGCACTTCACTGTGAATAGTTATACAATGTTTCTCTTTAAACAATTGTCTACCTCTAAAAATAAACTCATACTCTCAGTAGAAGGTAGTCAGAAATGGAAAATATTGAATTCTCTTCATACCTCTGGACCTCTTAGAGCAAGAAATCAGGACAAAGCCATAAATAATGGGGGGACAAAGGCGCAAAATAGGGACAGTTTTTAAATATTGGTCTTACAGACTTAGTAAGTTGATAGAATAACAGGTTTTGCATTAGCATGAATTTTCTAAAGGATATTAAGGCTGAAAATAGAATTCGCCATTATTTTCTCACTGCAGTTCTCATTGATTTGCCAGAAATGTGCCAGAAAACTACAATTGTATAAGAAATGGACCAAAAATCTGAGTAAAAAATCTGGACATTCTGTAAAAATCGGGTTGGGAGGGTGACCTAATGGTTAAGGTATTTGCCTTAAAAACACAAGGTGCAGGGTTTGAGTCTCACAAGGGATAACTGACTAGGCTTAAAATGACTCGCAAGGGCAGTTAGCTTAGTACTAATCTATGAACCTATGAACAGTTGAGAGCTGTGGTTCTCTTTCATATATTGCCTTCAGATTTTCAGAGTAAAGCCTCTGAATTGCATGCAGTCTATAAAAATATTTGTGTGCGTGTGTGTTACTGTGTGGTATGCCTCTGCAGGGTGAACTGTATTTATTATAGATAAAAATATCCTTGTGTGCCTGCATGTGCACTTAAGCCAGAAAAAGAAAAAAATGTTCAGTTACATGGCAAAAATTTCAGCAAAAAATGGAGCTGTAGTATGACAAATCAGTTACGACTACCCAGTTGTACATTGTACCATTATAAACTGCTCCCAAATAATTACTTTGTGTGCATGTAATCCAATTGCTTATCTCTCCTATACCAGTCCTATGTAGTGTAAATCATGTCTGGAGGCATCTCCCATACATATTTTTATAGTACTGCTCTGTACTTCAAATTGTCATTTTACATGTTTTTTGTTTGATGCTTTGTAAATATTTTAATTGGTTTGCTCATTTTCATTTCTGCTTATTTTTATTTGTAAACCGTACTTGAAAACCATTACAACAAGATGAAATTATTTTTTTTTCTTCTTATAATTTGTTCGAGGTTTATAAAATGGTACAAGTGGTGTAGTGCACTTACAAATAAAATGTTGACAGTGTCTAGCTATGAAACTGGCATGCCACTGCTATGTTTTATTTTTAATTTAATATAGCAATTTTTGTTTGTAAGTTTGTGGATGAAAATGATCTACTTTTGGTTTCAAAAAATAAAACAATTGCCTGTTAACAGGATGCCATGTTGGAGTGAATGACCTGAGACATATCTCCCTGGACTACATGAAAAGAGACATGGAGGAGCTCTCGAACCATGTAGCCTACGCAGGTATCACCCTAGCCCTGAGTAGCATCCCGCCATCGCCCAGAATGATACGGCAGTACAAGGACAAAATGATTGACTTCAACAATTGGCTAAGCTTCGGGTGTCATTCTAAGGGGATCCAGTGTCCATCTGCCAGGGATGACATGATCGACAGACCACGATGCTTTGCCATTGATGGCCTGCACCTGTCAACTCTGGGATTCCAGGTACTGGCTAAGGCTTTTGCTGCCCCTATAGTGCCTTTTTTAGGCAAGGCTCAAATGTCAAATGCACCACCATAGTAAGTACAAACAAGCTAAATCTAAGGGTAATGCTACTAAATGCTAGTAGTCTAAACCTCAAAATGCACTCACTCGAGGCACTCCTTAAGATGGAGAACATCGACATCTGTGCAGTGACAGAGACCTGGTTCAAGGCTCCAGAGAGCACCCCTGCATTACCAGGCTACAATTGTTACCACACCTTTCGTCCACCTAACCTGGACCAAAACACTAAAGGAGTCGTGTCCATACTCATAAAGGATATCCACACCTCCAGGCTAGTTGCTCAACACAATGCATCCGAAATTACCCAAGTACAATTAACACTGAGCAAGACTGAAATCCAGGTTGTAGCTTGTTACAGATCCCCCCCGCCATGCCCCAGGACGCCCACTCCACGTTTCTCGATATACTGGATAATATTAAGGTACAGCCCAACACCCTAATAATGGGAGATTTCAACTACCCCACCATCAACTGGGAAAATTACTAATTTGCTCAAAGTTTTATGGAATTCATAAATTCCATCACCCTGGATCAGCTTGTCCATACCCCCACCAGGGGCAGCAATATCCTGGAACTGGTCATTACCAATATGGGTAACAGATGTTCCACGCTAGAGGTCAAGTCCTTGCTGGTCAGATCCAACCACAAGCTAATCACCCTAGACATCCATATCCGCCCCACCCCATTAAGGAAACCACTGTAAAAACTTCTCCAAAGCCAACTTCATGCTTAAGACAGAAATAGCTAACTTCACGACATCCATACAGACGGAAAATAGAGACATGACTTCTGAATCCTATACAAATGCACTGTATAAGCACATACATGAGTGCATGGACCGTGCATCCCTAACGGAACCAAGATGCTATCCTCCAAAAAGGAAGCCAAACTGGTGGTCCTCTGCCATACACAAAACTCTACAACAAAATGAAGAACATTTTGCTAAAAAAAAAAGAGTAAAATCCCATGACTGCAAGAACTCCTTGTTAGCCTCAGTAAGAAGCTGAGATCCCTCATAAAATCCTCCAAAGCTAATTACGAAAATAAAATCACCACAAATTCTAAAAACAACCACAAAGTATTCTACAGCTATGTCAAGAATCTCAATGACAACTCTCAGATCTGCTCTGAGTTACAGCACAATGGCACTAGATTTACAGAACCAACTGATAATGCCAACATCCTGGCAGATAGGTTCAGTTCAAGCTTTACCCCCCCTCACCCTCCAAAGGGCCCAAATCCATACCAGAAACTACCGCCCATTAACCTGACAAGCCTGGTCTGCAAGGCCATGGAACACAACATCCTGGAGCTTATAAACAAAGACATAGGCAACCTCCAAACTCTGGACCCCATTCAGTTTGGGTTTGTAAAAGGAAGATCATGCCTCCTAAACCTGACTGATTTCTTTGAAGCAGTCACCAGAGCCGTAGATGAGGATAACGTGGTGCACACAGCCTATCTTGACCTCTCCAAGGCTTTTGACACCATCCCTCACTCTGGTATTATAGATAAACTCACTGAACTATGCATAAATCCCTATGTCACAATATGGGTGGCCAACTGTCTCACTGACAGAACCCACACAGTGAAAGTAGCCAACTCCAAATCCGACTTCAGACCAGTGACAAGTGGAGTACCACAGGGTTCGGTCCTGGGTCCTCTTGTTCGGTATCTACTTCTCAGAAGTCCAGGCCATTACAGCTGGTCTCTGGCTAATGAAGTTCGCAGGCAACTGCAAACTAGGTGCCATAATATAATTGCCTAATGATGTGGACATTCTACAAAGGGGCTTCACTGAGACTGATGCTTGGTGTCAAATTCATGGCCTCAAGCTCAATGCCAAGAAGTGCATTGTTATCCCCTTTGGGAAAAACACTGTACCCATGCACTACCACATAGGCGGTAGCCTACTAAACACCAAAAGTGTGACAAGAGACCTTGGGACACAGGTGGACAGTAGTCTCTCCTATGATAACCACATCGCCAGAGTGATCAGGAAATCCTTCTAAGTGGCGCACCCCATCACAAAGGGGTTCTCCTCCAGAAAAAGAGAGGTTATCGTTCCTCTCTACTCATCCCTCATCAGACCCATGATAGAGTACAATGCCCCATTTGGCATGTGCCTTGCAAGACATCTACAACAACTAGAAAGGCCACAGAAATACCTCACTAAGCAAATTAAAGGCCTCAAACAGATGCCATACGCAGACTCTCTCAAAACACTCCAGCTCTATTCCATCGTAAATTGCCTACTCAGAGGCGACCTCTGCCTAATGTACAAAGCCATCTCTAACCCAGAACTGATGGACATGCTACACAAAGAAATACCAATCTCTCCAAGCCACATGCTCCAGGGACCTAAACCTTGTCACCACAATAAACAGAACATGCTGGAGGGATAGATTCCTGTCCCAGAGACTTCCCATGCTCTGGAACAGACTACTCATTCATGTCAAGCAAAGTTCCTCATTAGCCCTCTAAGAAAAATCTTGGCAATTGGATGGGAAACAGGAAATTCATCAGGTGGATCACTTCTGTAGCCCTGCTCGACCAGGGCACAGGAAAATAATTTTCTTGGGTGGAGAAAGCCAGGGAACCTTTTTTGGCTAGGCTTATATAGGCTCTAAAGCCGATAGCCTAGTGCTTACCTATGAATCTATGAGTAGTGTTCACTAATTTGAGCAGTACCTTCAAGGAGATAAATCTGTGAATGCCCCTCCCCCAAGGAAACATTTACCTCAGATGTAACTGACTATGATGAGAGATGCAAAATGTGACAATTGCTTGTTTTGGCATTCCACAAGGGCCATTTGAAGGTATTTCAAGATGACTTGCTGTGAATGATCTTTGTCATCATGACATAATTTTTACATCAAGTCATCAAGCTGAAGATGTCTGTGCTTAAATGATGCAGCTCTTAGCTGGTTGGGAGATCAATACATTATGACATGTGGTTGACCCCAAGGCTACATCCTTTTAAGTTAACCATGAAGAAGACATAAAAGACACAGCAAAATCAAAAGTATTAATGACCTTCTTAAAATACACGTTAATTTAGAAAAATTGAAAGGTTTAAAATACAACAACCACAGACTATAAGTACAGTTTGCTAGTGCTTTTGGCAAAGAGCACTTGGACTAAAAAGCATTTGCTGAGAGTGAATTTTTCCAAAATATACCACCGCCTTCACAAGGCATTAAAATCAGTGAAACTAAAAGAATTCATGTAATGTCAAATAAAGTGTAGTTAATTATTACAAAGCATAGTACAAAACCAATATATTACATAGTTTATAAATATTCACTATTATTTACCTGAACCTGAAGATACCATGTTATTTATAATGTTCATAAATTCATAAGTGATTACTAAGCTAACAACTCCATTGGTCATTGTTAAGCTTAGCCATGCTTGACAAATTTGTCTGATAAGTTTGATACCCTAGGATTATTTTAAATGATAAACGTAAGTTTAGACATGAATGGTTAAGCATTTGCAAGGTGTCTCTGTTTACTAGTTACATGGGTGCCATGTTTGCTCTGAAAGGGCAAGAATCTAAATAACCGAAACTCTATAATTTGTATACTTTACATTAACTGATGGCTCTGAAATAACCAAAATTGTATCCCATTTTAGCCATTGGAGAACAGTAGTGTTTGCAAGGGACTTGCTTTGTATACAAGTGAAAAGGAAATGGGGCTGAAGAACAATGCAAGAAGGCAAAATATGAATAGGTGGCCTCAGCTGTGAGGTCAGAGAGGAGGAGAAAGAACAGCAAACCAGGAATGTGGTGTGGGTGAAGCCGTGGTCAAAACCTAGTTTTAGTGCTTTGGCTGCTGAGGTTGAGCAAACATCAGGGAAAGTCATTGAACTAATGCATTTCATCACCCCCCCCCAAACAGAACAAGAGTGAATTATTTAAGATGGAGGCAGAATAAAGAGGTGGGGTTGAAGTAAGAAGGCAATACTCATTGGGGATCTGAATCTCCCAGGAACAGACTTGGAGAGTCCGAGCTCCAGAGTAGAGAGGGAGTAGGAAATGATTGAGATCTTAGACCATGAGGTGTTTAGCTAAGTGAATAGGACTGTAAGAGAATGAACAGAAACATGAACATTACCCAAAGCAGTGTAGAGGGGAGTTCTGCATGTCCAGGTTAAATCACACATATTCAATGGTATTTATGCCACTGTGTGGATGAGTACATGGAGAAATACAAATAAAATATTGTGTAGTTTTAAAAAAGGTTGAAAGAACTTCTAAAACAGAATTAAGAGACTAGGAACAAATGGAGGGACTTAACAAGGAATTTGTAAACTTTGAGGATATAATAGTTGAGACTATAGATCCATATTTCCCTTACTTGCATATAACAATTTTGAGAGCGCTGCATATAGGTTCAATAGATTAGTACTAAGCTAACTGCCCTTGCAAGCCATTTTAAGCTTAGCCAATTATCCCTTGTGAGACTCAAACCTTGCACCTTGTGTTTGTAAGGCAAACACCTTAAACATTAGGCCACCCTCCCAACCCAGAATATCAGGAAGAAAAGACAAATCCATAAGTGTTAGACACTACTTTGTTAAATGTCTCGTCTGCCTGAGATGGTGGTAGCCCAAGTGGGTATAAAGATCATGCCATTTGGGGTGTGCCCTACAGTCCTGTCCAAATTTCCCTAGTCTATATGAATACCACCTTTGGGTTCCCCTAATAGAGGATATTGTCTAGAGGTAACCTATAAACGTAATTTGAAATGATAAGACCTCTATGGATTTTCTTATCAGAGTAGTTCCCCTAGTATATTTGTTATGGCTGGGGTCCACCAACAGGACTGCTGGGAGGCTTTATTTGGATCTGATCATGACCAAGTTAAGAACTTTAAAGATTACGTTCTAATTCAGGGCTTTAAGGTCCCGGTTGAGGCGTAATTGCTTTGAATTTACATGTTTTCTGCAGGGGTGCGAGTGATTCATGGATAGTTTTGGCGACTTACCATAGGATACACTTCTGGTCTGGGCATAGTGTCCCCATGTTGGTGATGATCAGGTCCAGTATGTTCCCTCTTGTGGAGTGGTAACAAGTTGTTCCATAGCATTTGAGTTTATAAATTCTAGGAACCTTTGGGCAAGGGTGTTGGAGCTAGAGTAATGCTCCCAGTCTATGTTTGGGTAGTTGAAGTCACCCAATATAATGGTGTTTGGAGAGACCTTCATATTTTCCAGTATTCTCAGGAAGGCCAAGTGGGGTTCCTGTGTTTGGGAGGGTGGTCTGTAGCAGGCTATAAACTGGAAGGCAGTTTTACCCACAGTTAGTTGCACATGGATAGTCTCTGATGCTTCGTGCTGTGCCACCAACCTGGAGGTGTGGGTATCTTTGACGAATTTTGATACTCCCCCTCCTTTTGTGGTTCGGTCAAGTTTTGGGGCCTAAAAGCATGGTATGAGGTATAACCTGGTAGTGCTGGGGTGCTCTCGGAGCCTTGAACCAGGTTTCTGTTACTGCACAGATATCGATGTTCTCCATGCTAAGGAGAGTTTCGAGTGCGTGCATCTTGAGGTTTAGACTTCTGGCGTTGAGTAGCATTACTCTTAGTTTCTTATCCCTTGTGATACCTATGGAGGTGGGTTTGTCTTTTGAGCCTTGCCTAAAAAAGGCACTATGGGGGTAGCAAGAGCCTTTGCCAACATCCAAAAGCCCAGGGGTGACAGGTGCAAGCCGTCCCTAGCAAAGCATCGTGGCTTGTCGAGCATGTCATCCCAGGCTGACAGGCATTGGATCCCCTTTGAATAACACCAATACTTAAGCCAATTGTTGAAATTGATCATCTTGTCTTCATATTGTGGCATCATTCTTGGTGAGGGTAAGATGCTACTCAAGGTCAGGGTCATACCGGCCTGGGCTACATGCTCAGAGAGCTCCTCTATGTCTCTTTTCATGTAGACCAGGAGGTGCGCTCAGGTCATTCACACCAGCATGGACAATGACTGAGCCATATTTGTACTTGCCTTGGAGTGACCTGAGTGCTTGTGTTATGTGGCAGATCCTAGCCGACAAGCAGCTCACCGTGACCTTCTCCTTGTTCAGCCTGGTGAGCGGACGTCAGTGTGCCTGATAGAGTCACCTATTACAAGTGTATCAGGTGTGTTGTTTAGCCTTAAGGGCTGTGACTGTTCGGCACACTGGCTTTGTGAGCTATGTGTTGCAGTGTTTTGTTTTGGGGTAGCGGTTGCTTGGGTGTCTGCTTTGGGTTTTGCAGAAAGGCTTTGGATACTTTGTGGGAAACAATGGAAGAGTTGAACCATATGTGGAAGTTTGAAATGGCTGCTAATTGTACTTTACCCTGTGGAATAATTTGACCCAGCTATGAGAAGTTGTGCAAGAAATTCTAAAATTTTTGGAGGAGGTGCTGAAAAGGGATCTAATTCCAATAGACTATGCCCAGATATAAAAACGCTTCCATTTGCTCATTAGTCTTTTTTGTCAAGCTCCTTTGAGAAAAAGATAGGATATGAACTACTGGAGAAGAAAGCCTTGCATCTCTGGTAACTGGCAGAACTGGAGAAACCATGAGATTAGCTTAAAGGGACAATCCCAGAGTTTAAAATTAGGGTCGTTCAAGCTGACCAGAGTAACACCCACTTTAATGATGTCATATAAATTTCCACCCACAGTGTCATTTTACTCTGAATATCCTGCAATTCCACAGTTACAGTTTAGTTTTAGTTCCCAGTGTGAACTAATCCTTGGGATTGCAACGTTCCTCTTAGATCGCTTTACACTCAAGAGTTTACTGCTTTCTACCCTGCCAGGTTCTGCATAAATTAAAATATTATGATCTTCCAATTTTCTTGTTTTAAGTGTTATGTTATCTGGATGTTCCCGTTCAGTACAGTATCCGTACTACAACAACAGTATTTTGCAGCAGCACAGAAGACAAGTTTTGCATCTATGTGAATTTTCGAACAATTATAAGTATAAAATTGCAACAAGTGGAATTACTGACATGCTAACTCATTTATTTTACTAGAAAATGTTAAAATATTATGAGGACTAGGCAAAGGCAAGGATATACTTAAGGTAAAAAAAACACTCACTATCCAAACAAGCTTAAACATGTCAATAATTAAAACATGTCCCGAATAATGGGAAAACAGGAGAAACAACTTTTTAAAGCAAATACAGAGTGATTTCCTTTAACGTTTTGCAACACAGAAAACTCAGCCTGACAACTTCTGCAATGAGATGCAACGCTAAAACACTCGCTATTTCTTTTAGGTGTGCTTCTCCCGGTTTGCATTACACAAGCTGTGCATTTTATTACAATTTTAGGTGAATTTACAGTTAAATAAAATCTTTAAAAGTTTAAATGCCGCCATTTCAATGCAGCGATCCACTTAGCACACAGCAGACTCAACTACTTTGTTGTTTACAGTTTCCATGACAACGCCTGCCGCTAAATCAGCAACGAGGACGCGCGAGTGTATTTTGTCTTATAAAAAGCAAGTCAGCAGCATTACTAAGAGCAAACTAATGCTCCCGCCTATTTTTCTTTTCTTTCTTTTTTAAGTATTTATTGCATTTGACCTAGCAATAGGTCTATTCACAGAAAAATACAAGAACACTTCAATAAAAAATGCAGACTGAAAAAGGAGACTGCTTTTATTCTAACAGTCATTGAGAACTTTCATAAACTTAAATATTTCACTCTAATGAAATGTAAGATGTCATGTCAGCACTCGGTTTGTTTTAATGACATCTTCTCATACTTGTTTAATGTAATCCATTTATGTTTCAACTGTATGTATATATAGTTAATAAGGTTCACAACTTTTATTGATTTAATTTTGCCAGCACTTCAGATGTTACAGCGTATTCCTGTACCAAAGCAACATCAGTAATGGAATGTATTTGTATGCTATTGCTAGCACCAGTGGCAGACCTCTTAATACTTTTTGCAGAGCAGGTATTTCCAACAACTGGGGAATAATTGCGGAGTGCTTTTGTCTGGCATACCTCTCAACTTCTTAGCACTATAAATATGAGCAAAGCCTAAAATAATGGTGGGACAAAAGCCCAAAATAGGGACATGTTTTAAATATTTCTCTTATAAACTTGGAAAGCTGCTAGAATAAAATAATTTGTATTTGCATACATTTTCTGAAGGATATGAAGTCTGAAACTCAAACGTATGTCATTACTTAGTGACTTCAGTCCTCAGTGATTTACCAGGAAACCACATATTTTATGAGGAATAGACCTAAATATAAGGCAAAAATATGGACATTCAATAAAAATCTAGACAGTTGAGATGTATGTTGTTTGGCAATGTATTCTTTCTTCACTGGCTAAGAACAAGATGCAGTTAATGTGTAATACTTTTGCCAATAAATGAATGTGTTTGCACCTAGAGTAGCCACATTTGCATGTAGACAAACAGCACACTGCTTCACTTTTTCCCAAATAAAAGCTCATTCTTGTGCAGTCTCAGTTGTTTTTGTTGTTTCATTTATTATTTATTTATTTATCACATTTGTTATCCGCAAATTAGTCCGACTGGGATAGTAGCCCATTTTCAATGGAGGCCCGGGGAGAAAAACTCAAGTAAACAGAAACAATCTTTACATATTAATGTTTACAAGACAAATACTAACATGAGAACAGACTAGGAAAAAATCATGGTATAAAAGACAAATATTAACATGAGAACAGACTAGTAAACAATCATATGGTATAAAACAAATAACGTAATTCATAACTTAGAAAGCTAAGCAAGCAATTGTAGGTAATGCAGTCTTGAATTGCAGAGTCCAGGCATATACAAATTTGGACACAATGTAAAAACAGAGGTGCCAAACAGCATTTTGAGAGGTGGCAAGATATGTACCAATATTTAATAATAGAGATCAGAAAGAAGGTGTAGTACGAGGATGTGGACTATTGTAGAGTGGAGAGACGGTGGAATGGGGAATAAGAGGATTTAGTCTGGGGAATGACAGCAGCAAAGCCAATGATTAGCCAAGTAGTTATGTAGTAGTTGTTTGCATGAAAGTGATGATTTGTTGTGATTGTTTGAGGGAGGGTATTCCAAAGTTTGGCAATTTTTAGTGGAATAAAGACAGTTACCGTAATAGTTTTGGGAGTGGGTGACCTTGAGTGTTAGTTTATCCGAGAATCTAAGGGCCTGGGATTGTGATGACGTTGGACAAGATTGGAGAGAACAGGACAGTTCCTGGGTTGGTGAATTAACTTGTGGACCATAGTAAGTTGGTTGAGAGCTAAAGGTTGGGGAGTTCTAGCTAGTTTAGTTGAGAGAACACAGTACAGTGGTGTCCTGTGTGGGGCATTTATGGCAAACTTAGCAATTTTGTTATAACATGATTCTAGATTATTTAGGTCAGATTTGCAAAGGTTAGTGAGAATATGAGATCCTTAGAGAAAGGAACAAAATAGGTGAGATTGGGCAGTGGCCAGCCTGGTGTTGTGGGTAAGGTATGGCCTGGCTATGTATAAGGTGCCAAGCTTGATGTGAACTTTTTTGATTGTCAAGGAGGCATGTTTATCAAAAGTTAGATTATCACCAATAGTTACTCCTAGAAGTTTAGTATGAATTGTGGGGACAATTTTGGTTCCGTTTGAGGAGAGGACTGATAGAGAAGACTGAGATGGTTTGGATTTTTTATTTTTGAAGATTATTAATTTGGTCTTATTCATCATCTTCTTTCGGCTGTTCCCGTTAGGGGTCGCCACAGCAGATCACCTGTTTCCATTTCTTCCTGTCCTCTGCATCTTGCTCTGTCACACCAACCACCTGCATATGTCCTCTCTCACCACATCCATAAACCTTATCTTAGGCCTTTCCTCTTTTCCTGTTAGCTTCATCCTTAGCATCTTTTTCTCAATATACTCAGCATCCCTCCTCAGCACATGTCCAAACCAATGTAATCGTGCCTCTCTGGCTTTGTCTCCAAACCTTCCAACCTGGGCTGACCCTCTAATATACTTAGTCCTAATCCTGTCCACCCTCGTCACACTCAGTGCAAATCTTAAAATCTTTAATTCTGCCACATCCAGCTCAAACTCCTGCCTTTTTGTCAATGCCACTGTCTTCAACCCATATAACATAGCTGGTCTCACTACCCTCTTGTAGACCTTCCCTTTCACTCTTATGGTACTCGTCGGTCACAAATCACTCCTGACACTCTTCTCCACCCACTCCATCCCGCCTGTACTCTCTTCTTCACCTCTCTTCCACACTCACCGTTACTCTGAATTATTGACCCAAAGTACTTAAACTCATCCACCTTCGCCACCTCTACTCCTTGCATCCTCACCATTCCTCTATCCTCCCTCTCATTCACACACATATATTCTGTCTTATTCCTGCTGACCTTCATTCCTCTTCTCTCTAGAGCATATCTCCATCTCTCCAGGGTCTCCTCCACCTGTTCCCTACTCTCACTACAGATCACAATGTCATCTGCAAACATCATAGTCCACAGGGACTCCTGTCTGATCTCGCCTGTCAACCTGTCCATCACCATTGCAAATAAGAAGGGCTCAGAGCTGATCCTTGATGTAACCCCACCTCCACCTTAAATGCATCTGTCACTCCCATCGCAGACCTTACCGCTGTCACACTACCCTCGTACATATCCTGTGCCACTCTTATATACTTCTCTGACACTCCTGACTTCCTCATACAATACCACAACTCCACTCTAGGCACCCTGTCATATGCTTTCTCAAAGTCTACAAAAACACAATGGGTCTTATTATGGTTTAGAATTAATTGATGTTCAGACAGCTACTTTTCTGTGTTTTGGAAAGATGACTGCATTTTTAATTGGAGATCTAAGGATGAGGGGCAGAGCATATAAGGGTAGAATCATCAGCGTATTGGACAATGGTGGCTTGGTTGGTTGCTTGCTGAGTAAAGGTCATTTCTGAATAAGATAGAGAGAAGAGGGCCAAGTATAGAACCTTGGGGCATCCCCACAGAGATGGGGAGGAGGGGGGGGGGGTGTTTTCCCATTTGGTGGCTTGCTGCCAATTGGAAAGATAGCTGAAGAACCAGGACAGAGATGATGAGTCAAGGCTAGAGGATGTGAGTTTGTTAAGTAGAAGTTGATGGGAAACAGAATCAAAGGCTTTTGACATGTCAAGAAAGTTGGAGGAGAATACATGGCCTTGATTAGATGATGGTGAATGGTGTTAGAAAAGTGATTACAGCAGTAGAAGTACTATGTTTAGGTCTGACGCAATGTTGTGAGTTGGATAAGAGATTGCTGCTGAGGAAGTGGTTAAAGAGTTGTTTATGGGTGCATTTTTCTAAGATTTTAGCTAGGGGGAAGAATGGATATAAGTTGGAAGTTTGTTATGTCTTTGGAAGGTCCTCTTTTGTGGAGTGCGATGGTGTGGGATATTTTCCACGGAAGTGGGACATAGTGTTCAGCAATTGATTGGGTAATCAAGATTGATATGGGGTAAGTAATAGATGGGGCATACATTTTTAGAAATTCATTAGGAAACTGATCAGCAGCCAGGCAGCAGGGTTTAAGTTTAGCCAGGAGAGATTTTATGTAACTTGTTTGAATGGATGTGAAGGAGAAGGGGTTGGGATTTTCAGGGGTAGTGGTGGGAAGAGTGAGAGGTGTATTGGGTTGATTGCCTAGTAGGGAGGTTATGGAGCTTATGAAGTGGGAGTTGATTTGAGCTGCAATGGGATCAGAGTTGTTAGGGGTTACTGGGGTTGGGGTAGTGGTACGACTTGGGCTAAGAAGATAATTGATGTTATCCCAGAATTTTCTGGGGTTGTTTAGGTGTTGTTGCTGGCAGGTTTGGAAGTATGATTACTTGTCTGTTTTGATATGTTTTTTTTTGCTTTGTTCCATAATTGTTTATAGGTACAGAGGTTTGATATGTGCTTGGTGGGATGGCAAGTTGACCATGCCTTATCCCTTAGTTTAAGTAGTTGTTTGATTTATTTGGTTAACCAGGGCAGATGCTTGGATTTTGTAAGTACTTTCCTAGTTGGGGCTAGATTATTGAGTATGTTAAGGAAGGTGGAGTTGAAGAATTGTGCAGCTAGGTCTAGCTGGAGGTTTTTAAGTGGGGTCCAATCACACAGTTGGAAGATATTGTTAAAAGTTGGGGGGGATTTTTTTTTTTTTTTTTTTTTTTTTTACAATGGATGAATTTGTAGGAGATGTTGCTTTGTGTATGTACCCGTTTTCTGTATAGAAATGAAGGTGAATGGTCGCTGAGAGAGTCTGGAAGGCATCCGGATATGTAGCCTAGGTTGGGTTTACTGGTTAGTATCCAGTCTAAAGTAGACTTTCTATTGGTGTGTTTGTCAGTGCGAGTTGGGCAATTTATGGTCTGGGTGAAGTTCCAGAGATTGAGAAATTAGATGGGTTTTTGGATGTACAGGATTGCCAATCTAGGTTGAAGTCACCGAGAATAATAGTTTCTTGGTTGAAATTGGTGGAAGCCATGACAGCAGACCTTCAGCAGTGTAGGTTGTTGCCTGGAGGAGATAATAAGCTATGATAATTAGTTTTGTTTGGGTTTATTACAAGACTAATTATTTAATTAAGATATTTTAGATACAGTTTTATGTAACCATTACAGGAAACATTGGAAATATATTTATTCTAAATTATCAAGCCATTTGCTAATTTTTTTTTTTGGGGGGGGGGGGGTTGTCCCCAGCTAGGACACAATTGACTAAATAAGGACTGTCCATAGTAAAGAGGAACAGGTGTTAACCCTTGTTTACAACTTGTGGAAAATTTAGTTACTTTCACCATATTTTCAGCATGTGCCAGAAATTTGAAGCAAGATGACTTTCAATGTGTTCTTGTTAATGCTGTTTTAGTTATGAAATGGTACGTTTATAAGTACTAAAATTCAAAAGGAATATCATGCATTCTAATCTGTAGTAGAACAAGTTACGCAAGATGGTTTAATATAGTTGTGTGTCCAACAGTGAATCCAGTGTTTCTCTAATGGTCTGCATCTTTGTATATTAGTGTATTACTGGCACTTCACTGTGAATAGTTATACAATGTTTCTCTTTAAACAATTGTCTACCTCTAAAAATAAACTCATACTCTCAGTAGAAGGTAGTCAGAAATGGAAAATATTGAATTCTCTTCATACCTCTGGACCTCTTAGAGCAAGAAATCAGGACAAAGCCATAAATAATGGGGGGACAAAGGCGCAAAATAGGGACAGTTTTAAATATTGGTCTTACAGACTTAGTAAGTTGATAGAATAACAGGTTTTGCATTAGCATGAATTTTCTAAAGGATATTAAGGCTGAAAATAGAATTCGCCATTATTTTCTCACTGCAGTTCTCATTGATTTGCCAGAAATGTGCCAGAAAACTACAATTGTATAAGAAATGGACCAAAAATCTGAGTAAAAAATCTGGACATTCTGTAAAAATCGGGTTGGGAGGGTGACCTAATGGTTAAGGTATTTGCCTTAAAAACACAAGGTGCAGGGTTTGAGTCTCACAAGGGATAACTGACTAGGCTTAAAATGACTCGCAAGGGCAGTTAGCTTAGTACTAATCTATGAACCTATGAACAGTTGAGAGCTGTGGTTCTCTTTCATATATTGCCTTCAGATTTTCAGAGTAAAGCCTCTGAATTGCATGCAGTCTATAAAAATATTTGTGTGCGTGTGTGTTACTGTGTGGTATGCCTCTGCAGGGTGAACTGTATTTATTATAGATAAAAATATCCTTGTGTGCCTGCATGTGCACTTAAGCCAGAAAAAGAAAAAAATGTTCAGTTACATGGCAAAAATTTCAGCAAAAAATGGAGCTGTAGTATGACAAATCAGTTACGACTACCCAGTTGTACATTGTACCATTATAAACTGCTCCCAAATAATTACTTTGTGTGCATGTAATCCAATTGCTTATCTCTCCTATACCAGTCCTATGTAGTGTAAATCATGTCTGGAGGCATCTCCCATACATATTTTTATAGTACTGCTCTGTACTTCAAATTGTCATTTTACATGTTTTTTGTTTGATGCTTTGCGAAATATTTTAATTGGTTTGCTCATTTTCATTTCTGCTTATTTTTATTTGTAAACCGTACTTGAAAACCATTACAACAAGATGAAATTATTTTTTTTTCTTCTTATAATTTGTTCGAGGTTTATAAAATGGTACAAGTGGTGTAGTGCACTTACAAATAAAATGTTGACAGTGTCTAGCTATGAAACTGGCATGCCACTGCTATGTTTTATTTTTAATTTAATATAGCAATTTTTGTTTGTAAGTTTGTGGATGAAAATGATCTACTTTTGGTTTCAAAAAATAAAACAATTGCCTGTTAACAGGATGCCATGTTGGAGTGAATGACCTGAGACATATCTCCCTGGACTACATGAAAAGAGACATGGAGGAGCTCTCGAACCATGTAGCCTACGCAGGTATCACCCTAGCCCTGAGTAGCATCCCGCCATCGCCCAGAATGATACGGCAGTACAAGGACAAAATGATTGACTTCAACAATTGGCTAAGCTTCGGGTGTCATTCTAAGGGGATCCAGTGTCCATCTGCCAGGGATGACATGATCGACAGACCACGATGCTTTGCCATTGATGGCCTGCACCTGTCACCTCTGGGATTCTGGGTACTGGCTAAGGCTTTTGCTGCCCCTATAGTGCTTTTTTTAGGCAAGGCTCAAATGTCAAATGCACCACCATAGTAAGTACAAACAAGCTAAATCTAAGGGTAATGCTACTAAATGCTAGTAGTCTAAACCTCAAAATGCACTCACTCGAGGCACTCCTTAAGCTGGAGAACATCGACATCTGTGCAGTGACAGAGACCTGGTTCAAGGCTCCAGAGAGCACCCCAGCATTACCAGGCTACAATTGTTACCACACCTTTCGTCCACCTAACCTGGGCCGAAACACTAAAGGAGGAGGCGTGCCCATACTCATAAAGGATATCCACACCTCCAGGCTAGTTGCTCAACACAATGCATCTGAAATTATCCAATACAATTAACACTGAGCAAGACTGAAATCCAGGTTGTAGCTTGTTACAGATCCCCCACCATGCCCCAGGACGCCCACTCCACGTTTCTCGATATACTGGATAATATTAAGGTACAGCCCAACACCCTAATAATGGGAGATTTCAACTACCCCACCATCAACTGGGAAAACTACTAATTTGCTCAAAGTTTTCTGGAATTCATAAATTCCATCACCCTGGATCAGCTTGTCCATACCCCCACCAGGGGCAGCAATATCCTGGAACTGGTCATTACCAATATGGGTAACAGATGTTCCACGCTAGAGGTCAAGTCCTTGCTGGTCAGATCCAACCACAAGCTAATCACCCTAGACATCCATATCCCGCCCCCACCCCCCCATTAAGGAAACCACTGTAAAAAAACTTCTCCAAAGCCAACTTCATGCTTAAGACAGAAATAGCTAACTTCACGACATCCATACAGACGGAAAATAGAGACATGACTTCTGAATCCTATACAAATGCACTGTATAAGCACATACATGAGTGCATGGACCGTGCATCCCCAACGGAACCAAGATGCTATCCTCCAAAAAAAGGAAGCCAAACTGGTGGTCCTCTGCCATACACAAAACTCTACAACAAAATGAAGAACATTTTGCTAAAAAAAAAAAGAGTAAAATCCCATGACTGCAAGAACTCCCTTGTTAGCCTCAGTAAGAAGCTGAGATCCCTCATAAAATCCTCCAAAGCTAATTACGAAAATAAAATCACCACAAATTCTAAAAACAACCACAAAGTATTCTACAGCTATGTCAAGAATCTCAATGACAACTCTCAGATCTGCTCTGAGTTACAGCACAATGGCACTAGATTTACAGAACCAACTGATAATGCCAACATCCTGGCAGATAGGTTCAGTTCAAGCTTTACCCCCCCTCACCCTCCAAAGGGCCCAAATCCATACCAGAAACTACCGCCCCATTAACCTGACAAGCCTGGTCTGCAAGGCCATGGAACACAACATCCTGGAGCTTATAAACAAAGACATAGGCAACCTCCAAACTCTGGACCCCATTCAGTTTGGGTTTGTAAAAGGAAGATCATGCCTCCTAAACCTGACTGATTTCTTTGAAGCAGTCACCAGAGCCGTAGATGAGGATAACGTGGTGCACACAGCCTATCTTGACCTCTCCAAGGCTTTTGACACCATCCCTCACTCTGGTATTATAGATAAACTCACTGAACTATGCATAAATCCCTATGTCACAATATGGGTGGCCAACTGTCTCACTGACAGAACCCACACAGTGAAAGTAGCCAACTCCAAATCCGACTTCAGACCAGTGACAAGTGGAGTACCACAGGGTTCGGTCCTGGGTCCTCTTGTTCGGTATCTACTTCTCAGAAGTCCAGGCCATTACAGCTGGTCTCTGGCTAATGAAGTTCGCAGGCAACTGCAAACTAGGTGCCATAATATAATTGCCTAATGATGTGGACATTCTACAAAGGGGCTTCACTGAGACTGATGCTTGGTGTCAAATTCATGGCCTCAAGCTCAATGCCAAGAAGTGCATTGTTATCCCTTTGGGAAAAACACTGTACCCATGCACTACCACATAGGCGGTAGCCTACTAAACACCAAAAGTGTGACAAGAGACCTTGGGACACAGGTGGACAGTAGTCTCTCCTATGATAACCACATCGCCAGAGTGATCAGGAAATCCTTCTAAGTGGCGCACCCCATCACAAAGGGGTTCTCCTCCAGAAAAAGAGAGGTTATCGTTCCTCTCTACTCATCCCTCATCAGACCCATGATAGAGTACAATGCCCCATTTGGCATGTGCCTTGCAAGACATCTACAACAACTAGAAAGGCCACAGAAATACCTCACTAAGCAAATTAAAGGCCTCAAACAGATGCCATACGCAGACTCTCTCAAAAAACTCCAGCTCTACTCCATCGTAAATTGCCTACTCAGAGGCGACCTCTGCCTAATGTACAAAGCCATCTCTAACCCAGAACTGATGGACATGCTACACAAAGAAATACCAATCTCTCCAAGCCACATGCTCCAGGGACCTAAACCTTGTCACCACAATAAACAGAACATGCTGGAGGGATAGATTCCTGTCCCAGAGACTTCCCATGCTCTGGAACAGACTACTCATTCATGTCAAGCAAAGTTCCTCATTAGCCCTCTAAGAAAAATCTTGGCAATTGGATGGGAAACAGGAAATTCACCAGGTGGATCACTTCTGTAGCCCTTCTCAACCAGGGCACAGGAAAATAATTTTCTTGGGTGGAGAAAGCCAGGAAACCTTTTTTGGCTAGGCTTATATAGGCTCTAAGGCCGATAGCCTAGTGCTTACCTATGAATCTATGAGTAGTGTTCACTAATTTGAGCAGTACCTTCAAGGAGATAAATCTGTGAATGCCCCTCCCCGAAGGAAACATTTACCTCAGATGTAACTGACTATGATGAGAGATGCAAAATGTGACAATTGCTTGTTTTGGCATTCCACAAGGGCCATTTGAAGGTATATCAAGATGACTTGCTGTGAATGATCTTTGTCATTATGACATAATTTTTACATCAAGTCATCAAGCTGAAGATGTCTGTGCTTAAATGATGCAGCTCTTAGCTGGTTGGGGAGATCAATACATTATGACATGTGGTTGACCCCAAGGCTACATCCTTTTAAGTTAACCATGAAGAAGACATAAAAAGACACAGCAAAATCAAAAGTATTAATGACCTTCTTAAAATACACGTTAATTTAGAAAAATTGAAAGGTTTAAAATACAACAACCACAGACTATAAGTACAGTTTGCTAGTGCTTTTGGCAAAGAGCACTTGGACTAAAAGCATTTGCTGAGAGTGAATTTTTCCAAAATATACCACCGCCCCTTCACAAGGCATTAAAATCAGTGAAACTAAAAGAATTCATGTAATGTCAAATAAAGTGTAGTTAATTATTACAAAGCATAGTACAAAACCAATATATTACATAGTTTATAAATATTCACTATTATTTACCTGAACCTGAAGATACCATGTTATTTATAATGTTCATAAATTCATAAGTGATTACTAAGCTAACAACTCCATTGGTCATTGTTAAGCTTAGCCATGCTTGACAAATTTGTCTGATAAGTTTTGATACCCTAGGGTTATTTTAAATGATAAATGTAAGTTTAGACATGAATGGTTAAGCATTTGCAAGGTGTCTCTGTTTACTAGTTACATGGGTGCCATGTTTGCTCTGAAAGGGCAAGAATCTAAATAACCGAAACTCTATAATTTGTATACTTTACATTAACTGATGGCTCTGAAATAACCAAAAATTGTATCCCATTTTAGCCATTGGAGAACAGTAGTGTTTGCAAAGGGACTTGCTTTGCATACAAGTGAAAAGGAAATGGGGCTGAAGAACAATGCAAGAAGGCAAAATATGAATAGGTGGCCTCAGCTGTGAGGTCAGAGAGGAGGAGAAAGAACAGCAAACCAGGAATGTGGTGTGGGTGAAGCCGTGGTCAAAACCTAGTTTTAGTGCTTTGGCTGCTGAGGTTGAGCAAATATCAGGGAAAGTCATTGAACTAATGCATTTCATCACCCCCCCCCAAACAGAACAAGAGTGAATTATTTAAGATGGAGGGCAGAATAAAGAGGTGGGGTTGAAGTAAGAAGGCAATACTCATTGGGGATCTGAATCTCCCAGGAACAGACTTGGAGAGTCCGAGCTCCAGAGTAGAGAGGGAGTAGGAAATGATTGAGATCTTAGACCATGAGGTGTTTAGCTAAGTGAATAGGACTGTAAGAGAATGAACAGAAACATGAACATTACCCAAAGCAGTGTAGAGGGGAGTTCTGCATGTCCAGGTTAAATCACACATATTCAATGGTATTTATGCCACTGTGTGGATGAGTACATGGAGAAATACAAATAAAATATTGTGTAGTTTTAAAAAAGGTTGAAAGAACTTCTAAAACAGAATTAAGAGACTAGGAACAAATGGAGGGACTTAACAAGGAATTTGTAAACTTTGAGGATATAATAGTTGAGACTATAGATCCATATTTCCCTTACTTGCATATAACAATTTTGAGAGCGCTGCATATAGGTTCAATAGATTAGTACTAAGCTAACTGCCCTTGCAAGCCATTTTAAGCTTAGCCAATTATCCCTTGTGAGACTCAAACCTTGCACCTTGTGTTTGTAAGGCAAACACCTTAAACATTAGGCCACCCTCCCAACCCAGAATATCAGGAAGAAAGACAAATCCATAAGTGTTAGACACTACTTTGTTAAATGTCTCGTCTGCCTGAGATGGTGGTAGCCCAAGTGGGTATAAAAGATCATGCCATTTGGGGGTGTGCCCTACAGTCCTGTCCAAATTTCCCTAGTCTATATGAATACCACCTTGGGTTCCCCTAATAGAGGATATTGTCTAGAGGGAACAACCAAGTCAACAAAGAGAAAATAAAGAGAAAATGAAAGAAAATAAATAAATAAACACAAGGTGCAAGGTTCAACACCGGAAGTATACCCCTCACTGGTGAGATCAGATCACAAACTAATCTCGCTGGAGGTCCTCATCCCACCCCCACCTGAAATAAAAAAGACCACAGTAAAGAACTTCTCGAAAGCCGACTTCACACTTCTAAAGACTAGTGTGGTCTCCTTTAAGGCCCCCGAGCCGACGGAAAACAGTACTCAAGCCGCTGAATCACTTACAAATGCCTTCTACCAGCACCTGCAGGACTGCATGGATAAGGCAATCCCAAGCAAAACAAAGACTCTTTGTACCAAAGGCAAGCGTCCACTCTGGTGGACCCCAGCCATAAACAAACTCTACAACAAAAGGAGGAAGCTACTACAAGATAGAGCAAAATCCTTAAAAGGTAAGACACCCTTGATCACTATAAGTAAAAACTAAGAGCTCTCATAAAATCATCCAAAGCAAATTTTGAGAGAAAAATAGCTAAAGACTCAAAAGACAATCATAAGGCCTTCTTTAGCTATGTTAGAAACCTGGGAGGAAACTCCCAGATATGCTCAGAACTAGTTCAAAATGATGTGAAGATTACTGATCCTACAGACATTGCCAACATACTGGCTGACAGGTTCAGTGCAAACTTCTCCCCTCCCCAAAGGAGAGATATCTATACCAGCGATTGCAGCCCCCAAACATCTCCAACGCCCAAGTGAGAACTGCTCTCTCAAAGCAAAAACACAGCATCCATGGGACCTGATGGTGTCCCCGGCTGTGTGCTCCACGAACTCAACGAGGAATTAAACCCACAGCTAGGACAGCTGTTTAATCATAGTCTTACCTCTGGATACGTACCCAGGGAGTGGCGCACTGCAACTGTGGTCCCACTTCACACTCCACCGACCCTGGAAATTACCGGCCCATTAGCTTGACAAGCCTTATCTGCAAAGCCATGGAGAGGATCATAATGGACCTCATAAATAAAGACATAGGGAATTTGCAGACTTTGGATCCATCCCAGTTTGGCTTTGTCAAAGGCAGATCATGCCTTCTAAACTTGGTTGACTTTTTCGAAACAGTCACCAAAGCCATTGATGAGGGAAAGGCAGTCCATACAGCCTACCTCGATCTGGCGAAGGCCTTTGATACAATACCCCACTCGGGTATCATTGAAAAACTCATCAGCTTAAATGTTAACCCATACATCACAAGATGGGTTGCAAACTGGCTGAGTGACAGAACCCACAGGGTCAGAGTTGCTGGCGCCATGTCAGACTCAAAGCCTGTCACAAGTGGTGTACCACAGGGCTCAGTCCTGGGCCCACTCTTGTTTGGCATCTACTTTTCCGAAGTACAAGCAAACACAGGAGGGTTATGGCTGACAAAGTTTGCAGATGACTGCAAACTGGGCGCCATAGTAGAAAACACATCTGACACAGATATCCTTCAGAAGGGTCTCACAGAAACGGATAACTGGTGCCAGAGCCATGGCCTAAAGTTAAATGCCAAAAAATGCATAGTCATACCCTTCGGGAAAACAAGGTTACCCCTAGCTACCAAATAGGTGGCAATCCACTGAGTACAGAAGAAGTTATCAGGGACCTGGGGACCCAGGTTGATAGTAGTCTGTCATTCGACACCCATGTAGCTAAAGTAGTTAGGAAGACCTTCTACATTGCCCACCTTATCATGAAGGGATTCTCATCTAGATCAAGGGAGGTCATAGTCTCCCTATACTCATCACTCATCAGACCAATGATGGAGTACAATGCCCCATTCGGAATGTATCTGACCCGACACTTGCAGCAGCTGGAGAGGCCACAAAAGTTCCTCACCAAAAGGATAAAGGGTCTCAAACATCTGTCCTATGCTGCCCGACTGAAAGAACTCCAGCTCTATTCAGTCGTTACCGCTTGCTCAGAGGTGACCTTTGCCTAACATACAAGGCCATGTCAAACCCAGATTTGATGAATATGCTTCACCTCAAAAAATCTAGATCCGTCAGAGCCACAAGGGCGGAGACTTAAACCTCGACACGGCTATTAATAGGACGTGCTGGAGGGATAGATTCATCACCCAAAGACTCCCTATGCTGTGGAATAAAATCCCGGTATATGTGAGGCAGAGCACCTCGCTGGCCTTGTTCAAGAGAAATCTTGACCAATGGATGGGAGATCGCAGATATACCCCAGGGATTACCTCAGTGTCACTGCTCAACAGAGGCACAGCAAAATAATGGGTATAGTTCCCCATACTAAAGGGGTGGCGTAAGCCACAAAACTATGGGCTAGGCTTGTAAATGCCCTCGGGCAGATAGCCTAGTATGAACCTATGAACCTATGAACCTATAATATAACTAAATAAATACCAAGGCATGGCAGCTACTGCAGTGCTATTCATTTGGAATTTAGTGTTGCTGCTAACTGATTTTCTTTCATGTGGGCAGAATTTCTAAATTTGATTTATATATTCATTCTTCTGTAATATGGACATGCCATCAATCAGTTTTCATTACAATGTATTGCTCATGGAATAATCCACTGCCTAGTATGGCTAAGTTGCACAGCTTGACATTATGTACATCTCTGGAAGATGACTGTGCTAAGTCTAATCTATACTTCTCATACTGAACAAAGCAATACCAGAACTGCTGATCAGTGATGATTTCCAAAATTCTGGGTTTATCCTCTTCACTAATCAGCCTTTGTCATTCTTTTGTGATGTACAATAATCTCAGTGTCAATAAATGTTAAGTTAGAGGTGGTATAGCTGGTGCATCAACCCATGTCAGGGGTACACGATTATTTCCCTAATCCTAACTCCCATTACTTAACAGTGTCCTGGAAAAGTGGGATTTTTCACATCCCTGACAAAAGAGATATGTGCATTTCAAAAGATGCATCATCCACAGTTCTAGTACTCAAAAGCACTGTTTGTTGCATGTTATTCCTCTCCTGTAGCCTGACTTGGTGTAACATTGTAAACTCCACTGGGTGTTAGCATTTCAGTGGAAGAGGCTGTTTACAACTCTCCTCGGTCAGCTGTCCAGTGTTTAGAACTCCATCTCCCCTATTTCAGTGAATGACTTCCTATCCTAGATTGCTTCTCAAACACAGGATATCCAAGCCATAATGGTGCAGCCAGCATAAAATAGCAAAACCTACTATGATGTAGAAGAGTAAAGTAGAAACTACCCTACACAAAATACTTAAGATAGGTTAAAGTTAAGTTTACAGTATGGTGGATGTAGGCGGAGATGGATAATATCAACTAACAACTAGCTGCTATGCACTGGACATGCCATTGACACGCTGATTTTTTTACTAGGTTACATTCTGGGAATGAAACACTTCCACTCTTTAGATGTCAATATTTTATTATTTTATTTATTTTACATTTGTTGACCGGGCTAGTCCAACTAGATACATGTCCATTTTCAGTGGAGGCCCGGGGAGAAAAGCTCCAACAAACAAAAATATCATATATACTATGAGACATTTACAAATACAGCTAAATTTACAGATACTCATCCCATTCATTACATTTTGTAGCAGTTCTGTAAACAGAATCATGGTACATTTCAGCTATGGTTAGCCATTCAAAAAATTCCCTAACAAAAATTTAATTTAAGAGAATACTTTCTTTGTAGTTAACAGAAAAGTAACTAGTTTATACAGGTATGGAGATAAATACTTTGAGAAAATAGAGGTAGTTAATCAGGGTTAGAACAAGGGCATAGCCACTGTGATTTTAAGGTATGGCTTCAGTTTGCTTTTAAATAATGTTGTAGAGGTAATGGTGGTTAGGTCTTTTGGGAGGGAGTTCCAGGTTTTCCCCACTGTATTGGCGAACAAGGAGTCACCAGCCAAGTTGTTAGCTTTACCCATTTGTACAAGTAGTTTATTTGATGAGCGTAGGGTCTTGAGGTTGTTATAGGGGGTGATTAGGTTAGTAAATATAAGTGTGTTAGTAGGTTGGTACAGGATCTTGTGGGTAACTGTTAACTGGTTGAATAGTATTGTATTTGGCAGTTCTAGCCATCCTAGCTGTTTAAGATTATCACAATGATGGGCTCTGAAGGCAGATCCAGTTGCAAATCTGGCAACATTATTGTAGGAGATTGTTATCTTGTTGATACTGTTTTTACATAGTTTTGTATATATAGGCGAGGCATAGAGAAGGTTACAGATTAAGTGGGTATGGGCAATGGTGGTCCTGGCTAGTGGAGTCAAGAAGAATTTAATCCTGTATAGGAAACCTAATTTTTGTTGACTGTTTTTATAGTGCTATTAATTTGGGAATCAAAGGTAAGGTTGTTGTCAATTAGAACTCCAAGAAGTTTAGTAGTACAATCAGGAAATATAACAGTGCCATTGCTAGATGTGATAGTAAAATTAAGTGGGGAGGCCCTACGGGTGGGAGTAAATAGTAACAGTTTTGTTTTTTGGGGATTCAGAATGAGGCATCGATGTAGAAGCCATTTCTCGACTGTGTTAAACACATTTTGGGTTATGGACTGTAGGACAGAAGGTGAGGTGGCAGAGCATACGAACGTCGAATCGTCTGCGTACTGGATGCAAGTAGCTTGAGGTATAACAGAATATAGGTCATTTATAAAAATAGAGAATAGGAGGGGGCCTAATATAGAGCCTTGAGGGATGCCAAGGGCAATGGGGAGGTGGGAGGATAAGTTGTTCTTCCATAGGACAGCCTGCTACCTGTTGTCTAAGTATGATTGGAACCATTGAATAACCAGTGTGTCTAGAGACAGGTTTTTGAGAATATTAATGAGTAAGTGGTGGTTAACCATATCATGAGAGTATTAATGAGTAAGCAGTGGTTAACCATATCGTGAGAATATTAATGAGTAAGTGGTGGTTAACCATATCGTGAGAATATTAACGAGTAAGTGGTGGTTAACCATATCGTGAGAATATTAATGAGTAAGTGGTGGTTAACCAAATCGAAGGCTTTCAAAACATCAATGAAGAGGGCTGAGGATAAAGTGTCGTTTTTGAGATTCTTATTAATACAGTCTGTGAAAGATAAAAGAGCAGAGGTGGTGCTATGAAATGGTCTAAAACCATGTTGACAGTTGGCTAGTAAATTGTTTTCTATTAGGTGGTTTAACAGCTGCTTATGATTATGAATGCATTTCTCCATGATCTTTACCAGTGGAGATAATGTGGCTATAGGTCTATAGTTTGCTAATTAGTTGGAGTTACCACCCTTATGCACAGAAATATCTATCTATATATATCTATATATATATATATATATATATATATATATATATATATATATATATATAGATATAGATATAGATATAGATATATATTATACAGTACTATATTTAAATGCTCAGCTACCTCAAGGTATGCATTTTTAGGGCATACCTGAGTCATTGCTGTCTCTACTGTTTATGCAATCACTAACTTGGTATATATAATTTCAAGGGGGTGTAGGAGGCTTGCCTCCCCTGAAATTCTTTTCTCTGTTTCATACATTTTTTTGACTCATCATTTTGTAAACAGTTTTTCAGTGCACCATTTACTGAAGATACTGTTGAACTTTTGTAGGTAAACCACTGCATAGAGTAGACCCTTCCAATGCATGCGACTCTTTCATGACCACCTAAATCAATATCCATGGTTTTCCCCCAAGCTGCTAAGTAACAACTGCATTAGTCAAGACAGTTTGGTTCATATCATCTCATTAAAGCTGTTTCCATTGTTTGCCATCTGTACTCAGATGGTGGTCATACATGCATTAACCTTGTTACTAACGACATGTAAATCTTTGTATTACCTGTTGAAATTACCAGGCACTGTGTGTGTGCGTGTGTGTGTGTCTTTTTGATATGACTTCTATTTTTTAATATATGTATCCATAAATTTTGTAGCAGTTGCTGACCTTCCAGATTAGGCTTCGAGGGTGTCTCACACACACACACAAAAAAAAAAAATATATATATATATATATATATATATATATATATATATATATATATATATATATTGCCCATGTTCATGTCAATATTCCCCAATATTCCCACATAATTCACAATTCTTATACATGTTGTGATTGCCTTCTGTCTGACTTGATATTAGAATTAGTTTAAGATTAAGAAAATCTTTAAGCAGCAAATGAATAAAATGTTACAGTATATTTGAGGAATAAATTACATTGCAAATGATCTGTTATAACCATAGTTTCATCACTCTTGGACCCATGTCAGACCTGTTTGTCTTGAATCAACCATTAAAATCAAAAATTTCAGTGACACAGAACTGTATAGTAGGTGTGAAATGAGGTGATAATGCCCCCATTTACCATGATGAAGATACATTTGTAGACAAAGGGTTTCTGAACTTCTGAGAAATTCGCTGGGAATGTTTCATTTTAATGTCCGTGATTAAGAATACGTGAGAAGTAATTACAGGTGAGATATAGTTTAGCATTTTTTTATTAATTTAAAAGCTCAAGTCAGAGTGGAAAGCTGGAGGAGAGTTTAGTGCAATCTTTTTGATATGACTTCTATTTTTTAATATTTGTATCCATAAATTTTGTAGCAGTTGCTGACCTTCCAGATTAGGCTTTGAGGGTGTCATGAAATGAGGACTTCTGAGTTCAGGCTATGATGAGGAATATGTTACAGATAATGGCCATATTTTGTTGCATGGGTACTGGTAGGTTTTTAAGAAGGTTGCTTTGGAAGGACATTGGTTTTGTCAAAGAAGGTGGCTGCCATATCACATTCTTTGAACAGGTATACACAACAGGTATCTGGTGGATATTACTGGTAAGAGTTCATTTTTTATTTTTAAGTTATTGTTACTTGCACTGTGATAAATTACTGATTTCCTCTCTTGCATGGTGTGCACATGCTGAGGAAGACATGACGAATTATATATTTAGTTCACTTTTTTGGTGAAATGTGTTATACAAAAGTTTTGCGATGCATTGATTCTGAAATGTTCTTTTTTGTATATGCAGCAGTGGAAAAATTTGAAATGCAAATCTCACAGATCACTTATTGTCTTCAATAAATACTATCAATGAAGTAACATTTCAAAAACTCATTAGCACAAGCAACAAAGCAAACCTATATTTTGGTTTCTTCTAGATGGATTTTCTTCTATATCATTATAATAGTGGCCATAAACACCCTGTACAACAGAGAAGCAGAGTTTAAATAAGACAGCCATGAATAGTACACACTGTTATATACTTAGTGTATATATAGTAAGGGGGTGTGTGGGGGACATACCCCCCCACCTATTCTAAACGTTGGAAACCATAGACATGGATAATTACAAGTTGAATGAATAACTCTTTACAGAAGATAATATATAACCAAGCTATGTGGGGGGCTGCCCCCCCACACCCCCCTTACTATATATACTAACTCCAGGATCACACTACAGTGGGGAACAGCGCATATACCTTTCAACAAAAGGAGTTTCAGTCAAATTAATTTTCAGTGAAGTGAGCTTTCAGTGAATTGTGCTCAGGCAACTGATTTTCAGTGAAATGAGGTTTCAACGAAATGAGTTTCAGTGGTGTGTCTTTTTAGTGAAATGAAGTAGACCCATATATATTATATATATTAACCTGCATCGTATTATTTACCTATTTACCTGAGACTGTTGCCCACATATACAGCTGAATACCTACATTGATGTGAGAAGCCGACCCACTAACTATATGTACTGTGCATGAAAAGTACACACTGTTATATACTTATAGTGTATATATATAGTAAGGGTGTGTGTGGGGGTGTGGGGGAACATAGCCCCCCACCTATTTTAAATGTTGGAAACCATAGACATGGATAATTACAAGTTGAATGAATAACGCTTTACAGAAGATAATATATAACCAAGCTATGTGGAGGGCTGCCCCCCACACCCCCCTTACTATATATACTAACTCTAGGATCACACTACAGTGGGGAACAGCACATATACCTTTCAACAAAATGAGTTTCAGTCAAATGTGTTTTCACTGAAGCGAGCTTTTTGTGAATTGTGCTCAGGCAACTGATTTTCAGTGAAATTAACTTTCAATGAAATGAGTTTCAGTGAAGCGTGTTTTTAGTGAAATGAAGTAGACTCATTTATATATATATATATATATATATATATATATATATATATATATATATATAAATCTGCATCATATTATTTACCTGCGACTGTTGCCCACATATGCAGCTGAATACCTACACTGGTGTGAGAAGCCAAACCACTAACTATACGTACTGCGCAGATGTGCTGTATGCAACTGCTGTGGGAATACCTGTAATTGGCCTCCATATTTGTAACTACAACATCATATTCTAGTATACCCGAATATACTGTAACCCTCTTAGTATGTCCTTCTCATGTTTCCTGTGATGCCTACCCTTGACTTTCATACCCCTGTAGGGTTACATCTCCCAGTGGATATGCAATTGCAAACCTATCCAGTCTGCCCCATCTCGTGAATATACACTTTGACACACAGGCACATTCTCAGATGCCGAGTGGCATCAAGCAAAAACAAGAATTCCAAGGCTTCCTACTGCAGAAAACAGTAAAAAAAAGAAGTTATGTCTTACCATAACGTTCCACCTGTGTTGTTGATCTTCACTAATCCTTTACAGTGGGTTTGGTTCCAAACCTCGGAACTGGCTCGGCCATATCATCCAGCTTGCACTCTCCAAACTTTCAAGCCAGACATTACCCATAATGCTCCTCACAGAGATTACCTCAGATCGAGTTTGCCAAATAATAGTATATAGAAAAAATAATATGGTTAACTATAGACAGTATAGAGAACAAGGCCATATATGAACCCTTAATGAGAAAACTAGCTTAGGGCTAATCTGATCTACTAAGAGTCTTAGGATGGGGGAAGGTGGGTGGTGATGTCAAGGATTGGTGAAGATCAACAACACAGATGGAACATTATGGTAAGACAACTTCTTTATCTGATGTTGTTAATCTTCACCTAATCCTTGACAGTTGGACAGAATCCCCAGCTACTTTAGACTTGGGAGGTCTCATCATGGAAGAATATTCCTAAGCACCATAGAGCCAAAGGATGCTCAACCCCTTGAGACTTGATCTAATTTGTAGTGAGTGATAAAGGTATGATGACAGGACCAAGTGGCTGCTGCACAGATGTCGTCTAGAGAAGCCCTGGCATGAAAAACTGCTGATGTTGCCACAGCTCTTGTTGAATGGGCTTGAACTGACTTGGGAAGTTGAAGTCCTTTAGAATGATAGCTAAATGTCATGCAGTCTCGTGAGCTATTAAGCTAAAGTAACCTTAGCAACTGGATTGCCCATGTGGAGGGAAACGAATGCTACAAATAATTGATCCTATTTTCTAAAATCGTTAGTTCTGTGAAGATAAAAATGTAGCTGTCTGTGCACATCTAGTAAATGAATGGCATATTCCCCTTTGTTAGAAAAATTTGGGAAAAAGGATGGTAATTGTAGTGACTGATTAATATTGGTTTTGGAGACCACTTTTGGTAAAAATTATGGATTTGTTCGGAGTGCGATTCTCTCTTTATGAAAAATTAGGTAGGGTGATTTGCATGATAGGGCATGTAATTCAGAAACCCTTCTTGCAGAAGTAATAGCTACCAAAACTTACATCTTCCAGGATAAATATTTCAAGTCACAAGATGCTGATGGTTCAAAAGTGGTCTTTGTAAGAACTTGAAGGACAATAGTCAGATCCCAAGGGGGAGCTTGTTCTTTCAATGGGGGTTTTAGTATCAGGAGCACCTTTAAAAAAGCTTTACAAAGCTTGTGAGACATTAGAGAAGAGTCATTCAAGCCTGAATGGAAATTTGAAATTGCAGAGAACCAGATTGGAAGAGTCTGTTTAGAAAATCCAGAACTTCATGAATTGGGCTGGTCCAGTCCTTTATTCAAGGCCCATTTAGAAAAAAATTCCCATTTGCCTTGATACAGTTTTCTGGTAGAATGCTTGTGATGAACAATAATAATACGTTGGATAGGGGAAGAAAGAAAAGGATGCCTGGTTAATCATGGGAATTGGAGAAGCCACTCAGTGAGCATGAGATGTTGGAAATTCGGATGAACCATACCCTCTGGATGAGCTAGCAGATCTGGAAATGTGTCCAAAATCCATGGTTTCAGTATTAGATGAGGCAAAAGGAAAGGAAACCAAACTTATAGAGGCCAGAAGGGGGCAATGAGGATTACTACATTTTCCATTCTTTTGGCTTTCTTTAGGAACAGTGATATGAGGGGAGTTGGGAGAAAGGCATACAGCAGACCTGGGGGCCAATCGTGGAGGACAGTGTCTCTGGGTGACTCCCCTGGAGGGATTAGGGCAAAGTAACTTCTGTATTTGTAGTTCAGGGGAGAGGCAAAAAGGTCGCAGCAAGGCTGGCCCCAATGGCGAAAAATCTTGTTCGTCACTACAGGATTGAGAGACCCACTCATGAGGCATTAGGATAGTCCTGCTCAATTTGTGCGATATCACGTTGGAACTTCCGAGAATGTGCATTGCTACCAGAAAGCGGTTGGAAGAAATCACCCATTGCCAAACTGAGTGCTTCCCAACATAGTGAGTAACATTTGGTTCCCCTTGTTTGTTTATATACCAGACTACCGACATGTTGTTGGTCTGAATTGCTACTGTTCCGAGAGGAAGAGCATCTTGGAATATTTGCAACACTAACAGCACTGTCCTCATTTCCAGAACATTGATGTGCAAATTGGCCTCCAGTTGGGACCATGTGCCTTGGACGGTCTTTCCCAGATAATGCCCCCCACTCTATCTGGGAAGCATCCGTGGCCACTATGGCTTGGAGCTGAGGAAGGATGAATGGACGGCCCAAGAGAATCTCGTCGGGATGAAGTCACCGTTTGAGATCCTGTTTGAAATGGTTGGAAATAAAGATAAGGTGAGACACTGGTTGATGCATCAGAGATCATTGGGTTACTAGTAACCACTGCAGTATTCACATATGAAACCTTGCTAGAGGGACCAGAGTGACTGAAGCAGCCATAGAGCCTAAAGATAAGGGGAGACACTGGTTGATGCATCAGAGACCATTGGGTTACTAGTAACCACTGCAGTATTCACATATGAAACCTTGCTAGAGGGACCAGAGTGACTGAAGCAGCCATAGAGCCTAAGGCTTGTAGGACAAGTTTCGCTGTAACCCTGTTGTTCTGGAGAATTTGTCAGACTTGGACTCTGATGCTTTGTAGTCTTCCTGGAGGGAGAGAAGCAATCCCTGAGACAGTATCGAAATGAGCACCAATTAAATCCAGTTTCTGAGAAGGCTGAAAGTTGGACTCTTCAAAATTTATTGTTATGCCTAGAGACATACAAATATCAATGGTGTAATCTCTTGTCTGTTCTAAAAAAGATGCCTGGTGGTAGCAGTGAGGAGCCAGTCATCGAGATAAGGAAGGACTTGAAAACCTTGCAGTCTGAGGCGAGCTGCAAACACTGCCATACATTTGGTGAACACCCTGGGGGTTGTGGTGAGACCAAAGGACAGTGCTCTGAACTGGAAATGACTGGCTCCTATTCAGAAGCGTAGAAACCTCCTTGAGCTTTTTTCCATTTTTATGTGGTAATAAGCATATTGAAGGTCTGTAGAGCACAACCAGTTGCCTTTTTCCAAAAAAGGAAGTATGGATTGTACCAAAACCATCCAGAATTTGGTTTGCTGTACTGCCTTGTTGAAGTGGCTAAGATTCAAAAATAGGTCTCCAGTCCCCTGTTTTTTGGGCACTAAAAACAATCTTGAGTAAACTCCGGACACTGTTTGGTCTGGTGGGACTTTTTGGATGACTCTTTTTTCAAGTAGTTTTTGAATTTCTAAGACTGCTGCTTCCCTTTGATTGGGTGGATATTATTCCCTGCACCCATTTGTCCAAAGTTATTAATTGCCAGGCAGTTAGGTGTAGGGATAATCGCTCCCTGGCAGGCTCCAGAGGAGGGCAATCAAGTATCCATTCAGGGATGCTGATACAAAGTTCCAGAGAAGGATTCTCTGGACCCCTGATTCTGCAGTCCATTTCTGCCCCTAGGGTGGCATCTTTCATTGCTTCCCCCTCAGCCCCGGGGAAAGTCTTTACCTCATGAGTCTTAGAAAGGCCCTTTGGATTTTTTAAACCATAGTCTCCCACTTCTTTGGTTCCTAAAAATAAGGCCTCTGAGGAGTGGAGAAATATGCCTACAGTAGATAGGGTCTTACCATCTTTCTCACATCTGGCTAGAGTGTCCTTAACCTTTGAGCCAAAAAGGGTGGATCCGTCAAAAGGGGCATTGACAAATGATGCTTTGAATGGCTCCGCAAAGTCACACAAATGCATCCAAGAGTGCCTTCTGATGGCTATGCCTAAACCCACTACCTTGGTCATTCCTTCAGCTGCATGAGCAATGAGCCTCATGGACGAATTGGAGATAGCATTTAGGGTTGCAAGCTGCGAGGAAACTTTGTCACGGACCTCTTCAGCCACTGCTCCTGAGACAGTATTTGAAAGTTCTTTAATCAAATCTCTCTGTAATCTGGTAAAGTGTGCCATATAATTCAAGAACCTTAGAGCGAAGGTCGTTGAAGCATAAACACTCTTCCCAAATCTATCCAACATCCTAGATTCCTTGTTAGTAGGATGGATAGTCAGGCTCTCTTCAGTGAGTTCTTTTTTGGTAGCATCCGCTATCACCATGGTGTCGAAGTGAATCCCTTTAGATCAATGTGGTTCATCTTTAGGTGCGGATAATATCTGGTCTGGTCTCTCGGGGATTGGCTCTATGGAGTTCGCATCTTCCACGCCCACTGAGTGATCAGTTTAATGTGATCGTCAGCAGGCAGAGAGATCCACGAAGTGGAGGGTTGGGAATGAAAAGCCTCCAGGTATACTGATTCCTCTGAGGAAGGCTGAATGGAGGACGAGACACCCCTCTGTTTCAGGATTTCCAGGATGTCCCCGAAGGAATCATCATAAGGGGTGACCTGGGGGAACCTTCCCCTTCATCACAATCAGTATCTTCTGTGAAGGACTCTTCCAGGGAGTTCAGGTGCTTCCTCTTGCTCTTCTTCACAGGGACTTCCTCAGGGGGATGATCTGAGGAAGTATCTGAAGAGACCACCACTAAAGTGTGAGTCACCTGGGACTTCTGTGCTCTCTGTCCCGGGGATGAGACTGATGGTAGCTCAGGTCTACAGGAGGTAGAAATCTGTCCTGGCAGGGATAGCAAAGACTGGGAGTCCCCAATGGACAATGCTTTCTCCATTATCCTAAAGGTTGCCCCCCCTTAGAGGGATGGGAGCCTGGGACCGAAATAGATGCCTTCGGAACCGGGGTCACATTCCGCACTGAGTAGGCAGCCCCTGGAACTGAAGCTTGGGTTGATCTTACAAAGGCCGAGGTGCTGAGTGACATGGATAGATCTGAATGAAAGGAAATCGAGCCAAGCTCCTTGGACCCGACCAGAGAATTACGACCTTGGGAAACCTCCAACGCCAAGGGCTCAGAGGAACTCAAGACAACTCTCTGAATCAGAGATGAGGAAGCTACTGGTACCGAAGCAGTCGATGCTGGAGGAGTCAGAACAGAGGGCTCCAAGGTCTCGATTGGAGTTGGAGGAGGATATGGGTGGCATTATAGCTAGGCATGTTCCAAAGACAACATGGCTAGGATCTGAGGGTAAACCCCTAGCCGTAAGAAGCTGGTCCACCAGTCTCAATATGTCAGTCTCAGACAGGCTCTTAGTAGATCAGATGGAGGATGCTGAAGGATATCTCGGAAGTCTCGCTTCCAAGAAGGGACTGTGTGGCATATCCTTGAATGAGCAAAAAGTTTCCAAAACACCAGACACTAGTAACCAGGAAGGCAAACAGTACTGTGAACTCCCACTGCACTTTATTGTAGAAACACACCAGCAGCAGACAAGTTGAGCACTTTCATCCACTATGGGACTTCATCAGAACTACTGCAAAAGGACAACACCCCAATTAAATACCCAACTAAATCACATGACCATAACATTCAAAAGATTAAAGACACCAGTACAAAAATAAAATTAATATCAGAGTGTGTAGAAGTATGTATATAGGTAAAATTTCAACATTAAAAACACTGACAAAAGACAATAAACTGAAAAAACAGTAAATAGTATATGTTGTTGTTTGTCTTTTCGACTTTTCCTGGTTAGGGGTCGCCACATGTATGTACGACCCTTGATCTCTACCAATACTCCAAGCTCTTGAGATTGAGGACGGAAGCTATGGAAAAGGTTTCATTTAAACCAGGAAATGCTAAGGCATTCAAGTTAAGCTGCCATAAAAGTTATCTGACCAATAAATGGTCTTCAATAATCCTGCCACTTATATCCCTTTTCAACTGCTCAACTATAAAATACTTAAAAAAATGGGAGGGACAAATTTTAATGCGTCTAAAAAGAGCATTAGTTTCCTTACTTTTACTAATGTCCCTCATGCTCGTATATTCTGTCCTTCGCCTTCCTAATAGCTTTCCCGATGTAAAAGGCAGGGCACACCTGACACCAGGCCACAAAGATTACCCAGTTGGTATCTGAATTATACTTTCCTTTCACTCTGATGGTGAGACCATTTAAGTCAAAACTTTCTCCCACCAAAATGTGTCGACACATCCTACAGTGGCCACATTTAAACATATCACTAATATCCATCCTGCAACACCCCTTTAAACTATACTGGGTACCTCTCTCCATCAAGTCTTTAAAACTAGTGTTCCTACGATAAACAATTACTGGTTCATCTCCCAAAAGATTGTGTATCTGGGGATTAGATGAAATTAAGAAACAATTATGTTTGAACATTTTAGCAATACTACAGGAATCCACAGAAAGTTAACTTTTTAACTATGTGTGTGTGTGTGTTTGTGTATATATACATATATATATATATATATATATATATATATATATATATATATATATACGTGTGTGTGTGTGTGTGTATATATATATATATATATATATATATATATATATATATATATATATATATATATATACACACACATACACACACACACACACACATATAAACGTGAGTTTATATATATGTATTAGTTTATAAATATATGTATATGTGTATGTTTGCATATATATATATATATATATATATATATATATATATATATATATATATATATAGGTTCATAGGCAGATACTAGGCTATCTGCCCTAGGGCATTTATAAGCCTAGCCAGAGTGTATTTGGCTTCCGCCTCCCTATTAGATTAGCCTACTGCGCCTCTGTAAAGTAGGTCACAGAAGGTACCCTTTTAAGATTAGTTTACTGTGCCTCTGTCTAGCAGGGACACAGGAGAGATCCCAGGGGTGAATTTGCGATTTCCCATCCACGCGTCCAAATTTCGCTTGAAGAGGGACAACGAGGCGCTATGTCTAACATGAATTGGGATTCTATTCCAGAGTGAGGGGAGCCTCTGGGAAATGAATCTGTCCCTCCAGCATGTCCTATTTATTTTTGTGCTGAGGATTAGGTCTCTGGAGCGTGTAGCTCTAAGGGACTTGGATTTTTTGAGGTGGAGCATGTCCATTAATTCTGGGTTTGACATGGCTTTGTACGTCAGGCATAGCTCGCCTCTGAGTAGGCGGTAAGCAACTGAGTAGAGCTGGAGTTTCTTTAGTTGAGCTGCATAGGACATCTGTTTGTAGCCCATGATCCTCTTGGCGAGGTACTTTTGGGGTCTCTCCAGTTGCTGCAGGTGTTGGGTAAGGTAATCCCAAAAGGGGCATTGTATTCAATTATGGGCCTGAGTGACGAGTAGAGGGGCACAATGACCTATCTTGATCTAGATGCGAACCCTTTCGTGATAAGGTGGGCTATATAGAAGGTCTTTCTAACCACTTTGGCAACGTGATTATCAAAGGAGAGATTACTATCTACGTTGGTCCCCAAATCTCTAATTATTTTTTCCGTACTTAATTGATTATCACCTATGTGGTAATTTGTGGGCACCTTGTTTTTCCCAAAGGGGATGACTATGCACTTTTTAGCATTTAGCTTGAAGCCGTGGCTCTGGCACCAAGCATCCATCTCTATGAGACCCTTTTGGAGGATGCTTGTGTCAGCTGGAGATTCGATTATGGCCCCCCGTTTGCAGTCATCTGCGAACTTTGTCAGCCATAATCCCCCCGTGTTAGCCTGAACCTCAGAAGTATATATCAAACAAGAGAGGTCCCAGAACTGAGCCCTGTGGGACGCCACTTGTAACTGGTTTGGATTCGGACATGGCACCTGCGATTCTGACCATGTGGGTTCTATCTCTGAACCAGTTTGCAACCCATCTTGTGATATAGGGGTTGATATATAAGCTGGTAAGGTTATTTATGATGCCCGAGTGGGGTATTGTGTCAAAGGCTTTTGTGAGGTCCAGGTAGGCTGTGTGGACTACCTTGCCCTTATCTATGGCTTTGGTAACTGTTTCAAAGAAATCAACTAGGTTTAAGAGGCAAGATCTGCCCTTAACAAAGCCGAATTGGGTAGGGTCCAGTGTCTGGAGGCTCCCAATGTCTTTGTTTATGAGCTCCATGATAATACGCTCCATAGCTTTACAGACCAGACTAGTCAGGCTTATGGGGCGATAGTTTCCGGGGTCTGTTGTGGCACCACCTTTGTGGAGTGGGACCACTGTAGCTGTACGCCATTCTTTGGGTACATATCCTGTAGTAAGGCTAAGTTTGAACAGTGACTTAATGTGAGGGTTCAGTTCTTCTTGGAGCTCGTGTAAGACACAGCCTGGGACACCGTCCGGTCCTATAGATGCGGTGTTTTTTGCTTTGGAGAGGGCAGCTTTCATCTGTGCATCTGTGATGTCAGGGACGTTACATTCAGTTGGGATAGACATTTGCTCCTTTGGGGGGGAAGGGGGGGTTGGAGTTTGCGCTGAATCTGTCTGCCAGGATGTTGGCTATGTCTGTAGGTTCGGTATATTTTGTACCGTTATGCAACAACTCAGAGCATATCTGGGAGTTTCCGCCCATGTTCCTGACATAACTAAAGAAGGCCTTGTGATTATCTTTAGTGTCTAGGGCAATTTTTCTTTCGAAACTGGCCTTTGATGATTTTATGAGGGATCGAAGTTTCTTGCTAATACTGATCAGAGATGCCTTCCCTTTTTGGGATTTTGCTCTGTCATGTAGTAGCTTCCTCCTTCTGTTGTATAGCTTATTTATGGCTGGGGTCCACCAGACCGGTCTCCTGTTTTTGGAGGAGTGAGTCTTGGTTTTATTTGGGATAGCACGATCCATGCATTCCTGCAGGTGCTCATAGAATGCATTTGTAAAGGATTCTGCGGATTGGGCTGTATTATCCGCTGGCCCAGGGGCTTTTTGGAGGATTCCACCTCAGTCTTGAGAAGTGCAAAGTTGGCTTTTGAGTAATTCTTTACAGTGATTTCCTTGGCTGGGGGTGGGGATGGGATATGGATGTCCAGGGAAATTTGTTTATGGTCTGATCTTACCAATGAGGGGTTTACCTCTGGTGTGGAACATAGAGTCCCCATGTTAGTGATGACCAGGTCCAATATGTTGTTCCCTCTTGTGAGAGTGGTGATCAGTTGTTCCATTGAGTTAAGAGTTTATAAATTCAAGGAACCGTTGGGCGAGGGTGTTTGGGCTTGAGTAATTTTCCCAGTCAATGTTTGGGTAGTTGAAGTCACCCAATAACATAGTGTTTGGAGAGACCTTCATATTCTCCAGTGTTCTCAGGAATGCCAAGTGGGGTTCCTGTAATAGGGAGGGTGTTCTGTAGCAGGCTACAAATTGAAAGGCAGTTTTGCCCGCTGTTAGTTGCACATGGATGGTTTCTGATGCTTCGTGCAGTGCCACTAACCTGGAGGTGTAGGTATCTTTGATGAATATAGATACTCCCCCCCTCTTTTTGTGCTTCGGTCCGAGTTTTGGGGCCGAAATGCATGGTATGAGTTATAACCTGGTAGTGCTGGGGTGTTCTCAGGAGCCTTGAACCAGGTTTCTGTTACTGCACAGACATTGATTTTCTCCATACTGAAGAGAGCCTCGAGTGCGTGCATCTTGAGGTTTAGACTTCTGGCATTGAGTAGCATTACCTTTAGTTTTTTTATCCTTGGGTTGTCTATAGAGGTGGGTTTGTCCTTTGAGCCTTGCCTAAAAAAGGCACTATGGGGGTGGCAAGAGCCTTGGCCAATATACGAAAGCCTAAGGGTGACGGGTGCAAGCCGTCCCTAGCGAAGCAACGTGGTTTGTCGAGCATGTCATCCCAGGCTGACAGACACTGGACCCCCTTTGAATGACACCAATACTTTAGCCAATTGTTGAAACTGATCATTTTGTCTTTATACTGTGGCATCATTCTTGGTGAGGGCAAGTTGCTACTCAAGGTCAGGATCATACCAGCCTGGGCTACATGGTCAGAGAGCTCCTCTATGTCTCTTTTCATGTAGTCTAGGGAGGTACGTCTCAGGTCATTCACACCAGCATGGACAATGACTGAGTCATACTTATACTTGCTTTGGAGTGACCTGAGTGCTTGCGTTATGTGACGGATCCTGGCACCCAACAGGCAGCTTACAGTGACCTTCTCCTTGTTCAGTCTGGTGAGCGGAACGTCAGTGTGCCGGACAATAGAGTCCCCTATAACAAGTGTATTTGGTGTGTTGTTTGGCCTTGAGGGCTGTGATTGTGAGGCACACTGATTTTGTGAGATATGTGATTCGTGGGTATTGTTGAGGGGTGGCTGTTGCTTGGATATCTGCTTAGGAGGTCTTTGCTGTTTACGCAGATTTTTATTTAGAGCTTCCGAGTATGTTTTTGTGTGTTTATGTGTTGGATATGCAGATGCAACAGGTCTGTGTGCGACTGGATTTGTGGTGTGGGTGGTTACCTTTTCCTCCTGACTGACTGTGCCAGCCTTGGGTTGAGAGAGCTCTGCCTCCAGTTTGGCTGTGTAACTGCATCTCTCACATGTATTAGAGTTTGTTGGAAGGAGGAGAGGGTTGTCTGTGTACATAAGGCAATTGTAACATTGCCTCAAAATTCCCAGATTCACCAGCTGGACTGAAGAGTAACCTTGAAACTGAACCTTGGGCATACCAGATTACTATAGGGAACTGTTTTTTTACTGATCAGATTAGGGAAGGGAACTGATTTTTCACTTGATCAGGAAGGACCAATCGGGAGTCTAATACTTATGAGAAGTCAAGGAGGGTGTAGTGCTTTAGTTAGTGTTTCCTTATAAGAGCTGAGCAAGTGCAGGGCTTTAGAAAGAGAATAGAGTGATTACTTTTGAGAGTTTGAACAGTTCTAAGGGAAAAAGTGAAGAGCAGACTTTGTGTATATGTTTACTGTTCAAAATATCTAAAGTCTATAACATCTAAATTCATAACATCGATACCATAACATCTAAAACTCATAATATCGAATTTCATAACATCTAAAATGTATAATTTGTAATAGTGTATCATCAAATGTGTAAATGTTATAGTTTATTCTGTTTATCTTGTGGTATCACTATGAGATGTTGTAGTTTTTATTTCTATTGTTATTATTTATATAGTGTAGTAATTTATACTATTTATATAGTGTTTATTTTGCCACTCGTGTTTTTAGGCCATACAGGTAAGGGATGTAGACATTGTGTACATCTTTTATGGTGATTGCGATACAGTGGGGTTAGGAAATTAACTTTTTTCCACTGTACTGAGATCTCAGAGTTGGTATATTTAATTTACGGGGGGGGTGGGTGCAGGGGGGCTTGCACCCCTACAGAAACATAGTAAAAAGTGTGTCTGTTAGTTTGGAGTCTTTATATGTGGAGAGGGTGTTATCTTCTTGTGATTTATAGTGTTCAGTGTTATGATGCATATTTTAGATGTTATGAAATTCGATGTTTTGGGTTTTAGATGCTTTGAAGTGGAACTCTATTTAAGGTGGAGGTGGGATTACATCAAGGATCAGCTCTGAGCCCTTTCTTATTTGCATGGTGATGGACAGGTTGACAGACGAGATCAGACAGGAGTCCCCGTGGACTATGATGTTTGCAGATGACATTGAGATCTGTAGTGAGTGTAGGAACAGGTGGAGGGGACCCTGGAGAGGTGGAGATATGCTCTAGAGAGAAGAGAAATGAAGGTCAGCAGGACTGAGACAGAATATATGTGTGTGAATGAGAGGGAGGATAGAGGAATGGTGAAGATGCAGGGAGTAGAGGTGGCGAAGGTGAATGAGTTTAAGTACTTGGGATCAACAGTTCAGAGTAATGGTGAGTGTGGAAGAGAGGTGAAGAAGAGAGTGCAGGCAGGGTGTAGTGGGTGGAGAAGAGTGTCAGGAGTGATTTGTGACAGACTAGTACCAGTAAGAGTGAAAGGGAAGGTCTACAAGAGGGTAGTGAGACCAGCTATGTTATATGGGTTGGAGACAGTGGCATTGACAAAAAGGCAGGAGTCAGAACTTGACGTGGCAGAGTTGAAGATGTTAAGATTTGCACTGGGTGTGACGAGGATGGACAGGATTAGGAATAAGTAAATTAGAGGGTTAGCCCAGGTTGGAAGGTTTGGAGACAAAGCCAGAGAGACAATATTACGTTGGTTTGGACATGTGCTGAGGAGGGATGAAGAGTATATTGGGGAAAAGATGCTAAGGATGAAGCTGCCAGGTAACAGGAAAAGAGGAAGGCCTAAGATAAGGTTTATAGATGTGGTGAGAGAGGACATGCAGGTGGTTGGTGTGACAGAGCAAGATGCAGAGGACAGGAAGAAATGGAAACAGTTGATTTGCTGTGGTGACCCCTAAGGGGAGCAGCCGAAAGAAGAAGAAAAATATATATATATTGTGTGCTTGTGTGTGTAAATATTTATTTCTCTCTCTACATATATATATATATATATATATATATATATATAGATATATATATATATATATATATATATATAGATATATGTGTGTGTGTGTGTGTGTGTGAATATAATCTTTATACTTATAAATGTCCATGTCTGTGCAGATGTGCATACATGTGAGTATATGTGAGGGGGTTATATACACATATGTGAAAGTATTTTGTACGTTGATGTGAGTGTGTGTATATTCTGCACCTCATTACGAGGAATGTACATCATTTGGGGTCTTAAAAAGTTCACGTTTCTCAAAGTTCCTCAAAGTTCCACAATGAAAGACTCTGTCACACATTCAGCGTTAGGAATTTTTTAAAGTGAAATCCATTGTAAATAGAAATGAATCATATTAATTCATCAAAAAATCTTCTTTATAAGTAAAACCAACGTATTTTAACCATCCTATGACCTTCCTAGTTGAAGTTGTCAGTAAGCCATTCGTATGTGTTCCACATTTTGCCCATTTATTCCACATTATGAGTGCTAGTGTTCCTCATTTCTGAGATGGAAGATTGAGAGCTATGATAGATATATATAGATATATATAGATATATATATATATATATATATATATATATATATATATACACACATACACACACACAAACACACACACAGAGCTCTGTGTGTATGTATACATATATGTCTATATCCAAGATTATATATATATATATATATATATATATATATATATATATATATATATATATATATATATATATATATATATACACACACACACACATACATATATATATATATATATTTACAAAAAGATTATAAAATGGGTTTTCAAATAAAAAAGGAGGCCAAAAATAGCGA